>NW_027624959.1:0-7573 GCF_034508935.2 Berghia stephanieae
CTAAATTAAAATTTTTTCAAAATTGGAAACTCGAAAGAGTTTAAACGATCTTCTGGAAAAAAATTTGAAGTTTTCAATGTGAAAACCGGAATTTGAAAAAAAACGTCAATTTCACCAAAAAACGTGGAAAAAAAAAAAAAAAATCAAAAATTTTAATTTTTACATTGTAAAAATCGAAAAAGTCAAAGACATTTTCAAGCAAAAATTGAGATTCATCAAATTGTCAAAATCGGAAATTTGAAAAAAACGTCTTCCCCCCCCAAAAAAATAAAATGAAAAAAAATGAAAAATCAAAAAACCCAAAAAATTTTTTTTTACATTTTAACTCGAAGATGCTCAAAACTTTTCGCAAAAATGAGATTTTTAAGTGAAAATGGGAAAATTTTAAAAAACGTAAATTTTCCCAAAAAAAAAATGAAAAAAAAATAAAAATCGAAACTCCAAAAATTTTTTTTAACATTGTAAACCGAAAGAGTTAAAAGACCCCTTTTACAAAATTCAAAAAAATTTATTAAAAGTGAAAATTTTAAATTTTAAAAAATGTCAAAATTCACAAAAACGTGAAAAATCGAAATTTCAAAAAACCAAAATTGTAATTTTTGATCATTTTTAAAACTCTGAAGATGCTCAAAGACGACTATTTCAAGCAAAAAATTGAAGATTCATCAGATTGTCGAAAACTCGGAAATTTGAACAAATTGTCAAATTCCCCTTCCCCCCTCAAAAAAAATAAACGTGAAAAAAAATGAAAAATCTGGGAAACTCCAAAAATTTTACTTTCTTAAACATTGTGAATCTCGAAGATGCTCAAAGCGGACTCTTTCATGCAAAAATTCGATGATGTTATTATACTGTTGAAAACTCGTAATTTGAAAAAATCGTCAAATTTCACCGAAAAAAAAACGTGAAAAAAATCAAAAATCTGTAAACTCCTAAATTATTTTTTTTCAACATTGTGAAACTCGAAAGACGTTCAAAATCGACTCTTTCATGCAAAAATTCGAAGATTTCCCTCAGATTTTTCGAAAAATTTTGGGAAATTTTTAAAAAATCGTCCAAAATTTCCCCCAAAAAAAAGGAAAAAACGAAAATTTTTAAAAAACCCCAAAATTTTTAATTTTTTACCCTTGTAAAACTCGAAATGCTCCCAAAAAACGACTATTTTAAACCCAAAAAATTAAAGATTTCAAATCAAAATTTGGAAAAAAAGAATTAAAAAAAAAAAAAAAAAATTTGGTTTTTTTAAAATTTTTAACCGAAAAAAAAAACGGTTTTTAAAAAAAAAGGAAAAAAAATTTAAATTTTTTTAAAAAAAAAAAATTAAAAAAAAATTATTATTTTTTAACAATGTGAAACTCGAAAGGCCCTTCAAAATGGGCCTTTTTATGCAAAAATTGAAAAATTTTTATCAGATTTTTCGAAAATTCGGAAATTTTAAAAAAAACCCTCCCAAAATTTTCACCAAAAAATGGAAAAAACGAAAATTTCAAAAAATTTAAAAAATTGAAAATTTTTTATCAAAAGGGAAAACCTGAAGATCTCAAAAACCCATTTCAAGCAAAAATTTTTTGATTTCCAAAAATTTCGAAAACCCGGGAAAATTTTAAAAAAAGGCAAATTTCCCCCCCTCCCCCCCCCCCCCCCCCCCCCCCAAAAAAAAAAAAATAAAAAAAATCGAAAAATCCAAAAAAATTTTTACTTTCCCAAACATTGTGAATCTCGAAAATGCTCAAAACGGAACTCTTTATGCAAAAAATTTAAAGATTTTTTTCAAAACTGTTGAAAACTGGGGGAAAATTTTAAAAAAACGTTTAAATTTTAAACCAAAAAAAAAAAAGTGAAAAAAAATTTAAAAATCTTAAACTCCTAAATTATTATTTTTCAACTTTTTGAAAATCGAAAGAAATTCAAAATCGACCTTTCCCTAAAAAAATTTGAAAATTTCAACAAAATTTTCGAAAATTCGGAAAATTTAAAAAAAACGTAAAAAATTTTACCAAAAAAAAAAACGTTTAAACCAAAAAAATCGAAAAAATCTGAAGGTGCCCAAAGACGACTATTTTTAACAAAAAATTTTTTAAAATTTCCTTTAGATTTGGGCAAAAAAAGAAAATTTTAAAAAATCGTCCAAAATTCCCCCCCCCCCCCCCCAAAAAAAAAATGAAAAAATGAAAAAAACTGGAAAAAACCCCCAAAAATTTTAAATTTTTTTAAAAGTGAATCCGAAAGATGCCTCAAAAGGACTCTTTTATTCAAAAATTCGATGATTTTGTTTAAACTGTTGAAAAAAGAAATTTTTAAAAAATTTTGTCCCAAATTTTTAAAAAAAAAAAAAAAACTTTAAAAAAAACAAAATTTTTGTAAAATCCTAAATTTAACATTTTTTTAAAAAATTTTGAAACTCAAAAAACGTTTAAAATCGACACTTTTTTGCAAAAATTCGAAATTTTATCAAAAATTTTCGAAAATTTGGAAAATTTTTTAAAAAACGTCAAAATTCACCAAAAACGTGGAAAAAACGAAAAATTTCAAAAAAAACCAAAAATTTTAAATTTTTTATCTTTTTAAAAAATCTAAAAATGCTCAAAGGGGCGACCTATTTCAAAAAAAAAATTTTTAAGAAACCCCCTCAATTGTCGAAAAATCGGGAAAAAAGGAAAACGTCAAATTTTCCCCCCCCCCCCCCCCCCCAAAAAAAAAAAAAGGGAAAAAAAAGAAAAAAATGGGAAACTCCCAAATTCTTCTTTCTTAAAATTTTGAACCCCTAAAATGCTCAAAAAGGACTCTTTCATCAAAATTCGATGATGTTATTTAAATGTGAAACCGTACATTGAAAAAAATCTTCCCAAATTTTCCCCCGACAAAAAAAACGTGAAAAAAAACAAAAATCTGTAAAAAAACCTAAAAACAACATTGTGAAACCGAAAGGGCCTTCAAAATCGACCCTTTCATGTAAAAAATTTTGAAGATTTCATCAATTTTCGAAAAAATTGGAAAAATTTTTAAAAAAACGTCTAAATTTTCACCAAAAAACGTGGAAAAAACCCAAAATTTCAAAAACCAAAAATTTAATTTTTGATCATTTAAAAAAATCTGAAATGCTCAAAGAGGAAATATTTCAAACAAAAATTTAAGATTCCATCAATTGTCGAAAACCGGAAATTTTGGGAAAAAAAAGGGGCAAATTTTCCCCCCCCCCCCCCCCCCCCCCCCCCCCCCAAAAAAAAAAAAAAATAAAAATCTAAACTCCAAAAATTTTACTTTTAACATTTGAACTCGAAAGATCTCAAAAGGGATCTTTTAGCAAAAATTCCATGATTTTTGTCATATGTTGAAAAATGGAAAAATTTAAAAAATCTCAAATTTAAAAAAAAAAAAAAAAAATCAAAAATCGTAAACCCTAAATTTTTCATTTTTTAACATTTGAAACCAAAGACTTCAAAATCGACCGCCCCAAAAATTTAAGATTTCATCAAATTTCGAAAAGGAAATTTGAAAAAATCGTAAAATTTCACCATAAAACGGGGAAAATCGAAAATTTTAAAAATCCAAAAATTAATTTTGATCATTGAAAACTCAAGATCCAAAAACACTTTTCAAAAAAAAATTTTAGAATCAAATCAGATTGCGAAAAATCGGAAAATTTTTAAAACGCAAATTAAACCCCCCCCCCCCCAAAAAAAAAAAAGAAAAAAAAGAAAAACTGGGAAACCCAAAAATTTTCTTTCTAAAAATTGTGAATCTCGAAAGATGCCAAAGGGGAACTTTCATGAAAAAAACGATATTTTTTACGTTAAAAAATGGAAAATTAAAAAAAACGTCAAATTTACCAAAAAAAAAAGTGAAAAAAATAAAAATCGAAACCCTAAAAATTTTTAACATTGGAAACTCGAAGACGTTCAAACGACCTTCAGAAAATTCGAAGATTTCATCAGATTGCCGAAAATTCGGAAAATTTTAAAAAAACTCAAAATTTTTACCCAAAAAGGGGAAAAAACGAAAAATTTTAAAAAAACCAAAATTTTAATTTTTTATCATTGTAAAAAACCGAAGATCCAAAAACCCATTTTAAAAAAAATTTAAATTCCTCAGATTTCAAAACCGGAAATTGGAAAAAACCAAAATTCCCCCCCCCCCAAAAAAAAAAAACTGAAAAAAAAGAAAAAACCTGAAACCCCAAAATTTTTTTTTTAACATTTTGAACTCGAAAAGGTCAAAACGGGCTCTTTTAATAAAAATTCGAAGATTTTTTTAGTTTGGGAAAACCCGGAAAATTTTAAAAACGCAAATTTCACCAAAAAAAAAACGTTAAAAAAAAAACAAAAATCTGTAAACTCCCTAAAAAAAATTTATTTTTCAAATTTTGAAACTCCCCAAAAAAAAGTTAAAATCGAAAATTTTTTCAAACAAAAATTCAAGATTTTTATTTAATTTTTTTCGAAAATTTGAATTTAAAAAATCGTCAAAATTTCAAAAAAAAAACTGGAAAAATGAAAATTTAAAAATCCAAAATTTTAATTTTATCAGTAAAAAACGAAGATGCCAACGAACCCTTTCAAGCAAAAATTGAAGATTTTCAATTTTTGAAAACTCGAATTTGAAAAAATCTCAAATTCCCCCCCCCCCCAAAAAAATAAAAAATTTTAAAAATTTTTTTGACATTTAAACCGAAATGCTCAAAGACGACTTTTCAAACAAAAAATTGAAGATTTCATCAGATTTTCGAAAAAATCGAAATTTGAACAAACGCAATTCCCCCCCCCCCCCCCAAAAAAAAAAAAACGTAAAAAAATAAAAATCGAAACCCAAAAACACTTTCTAAAAATTTTGAATCCGAAAGATCTCAAAAGGGGCCCTTCATGCAAAATTCGATGTTTTTAACTGTTGAAAACTGGAAATTTTAAAAAAAGTCAAATTTACCGAAAAAAAAAAAGTAAAAAAATAAAAAAACAAAAACCCCAAATATATTTCAACTTTTAAACCAAAACTTCAAATCGACCTTCATGAAAAATTCAAAATTTTATCAAATTGTCGAAAATTCGGAAATTTTAAAAAATTTGTAAAAATTTTAACCATAAAACGTGAAAAAAAAAAAAAGAAAAAAGATGCTAAAACACTTTTCCCAAACAAAAATTGAAATTCCCAAAAATTTTCGAAAACCTCGGAAAATTTAAAAAAGCAAATTCCCCCCCCCCCCCCCCCCCCCCCTTTTTAAAAAACAAAAAAAAAACCCCTGAAAAAAAATTTGAAAAACGGAAAAAAAACCCTTTTCCCAAAAAATTTTTCCTAAAAAATTTTTTTGAAACTCGAAAAACTTCAAATCACTCTTTTTTGCAAAAATTTAAAATTTCATCAATTGTCGAAAATTCGGAAATTTGAAAAAACGTCAAAATTCACCCAAAAAAATGAAAAATCAAAAATTTTAAAAAACCCCAAATTAATTTTTTATCATTTTTAAAACCTGAAGATCCAAAGCCTATTTTAACAAAATTGAAAATTCATCAATTTCAAAAAATCGGAAATTTTTAAAAATCGTCAAATTCCCCCCCCCCCCCCCCAAAAAAAAAAAAAAACGTAAAAAAAAAAAATCGGGAAAAATCCAAAAAATTTTACTTCTAAACATTGTAAACTCAAAGATGCTCAAACACCTTTCATCAAAAACTGTTTTGCATACTGGAAAATGGGAAAATTTAAAAAATCGTCAAATTTCCCCCAAAAAAAAATAAAAAATCAAAATCTGAAACTCCTAAATTTTTTTTTTCAAAAATTGTGAAACTCGAAAGACGTCAAAAAGACCTTTCATCAAAAATTCGAAGATTTCATCAATTTCGAAAATTCGAAAATTTAAAAAATCGTCAAAATTCACCAAAAAACTGGAAAACGAAAATTTTAAAAAACCAAAAATTTAATTTTTTTTCATTGAAAACCTAAAACTCAAAGCGACTATTTTAAACAAAAAAATTAATTTTTTTTAATTGTCGAAAAATCGGGAAATTTTAAAAATTGTCAAAATTCCCCCCCCCCCCCCCCCCCCAAAAAAAAAAAAAAAATGAAAAACTGGAAACTTCCCAAAAAATTTTTACTTTTTTTAAAACATTTGGAATCTCAAAAAATGCTCCAAAGGGATCTTTTATGCAAAAAAAACGATGATTTTATACTGTTGAAAACTAAAATTTTTAAAAAAAACGTCAAATTTTTACCGAAAAAAAAACGTAAAAAAATCAAAAAAACTGTAAACTCCTTTTTTAATTTTTAACTTGGAAACTCGAAAGACGTTCAAAAACACTTTCAGAAAAATTCGAAAATTCATCAATTGCGAAAATTCGGAAAATTTGAAAAAATCGTCAAAATTTTCCCCTAAAACGGGAAAATCGAAAAAATTTAAAAAACCAAAAATTTAATTTTTGACATTTTAAAACCAAGACTCAAACAATTCAAAAAAAAAATTTTAAGAATCCATCAATTGTAAACCGGAAAAATTTAAAAAGTTCCAAAAATTTCCCCCCCCCCCCCCCAAAAAAAAAAAGTAAAAAATGAAAAATCGGAAACTCCAAAAATTCTACTTTTTAAAAATTTTAAACCGAAAGAGCCAAAAACTCTTCACAAAAATTCGAATTTTTAATGTTGAAAACGGAAATTTGAAAAAATCTCAAATTTACCGAAAAAAAAAATGAAAAAAACAAAAAACGTAAACTCCTTTTTTTTTCAAATTTGAAACTCAAAAACTTAAAATCGAAACCCTTTTATGAAAAATTCAAATTTCATCAATTTTCAAAATTGGAATTTGAAAAATCTCAAATTTCACCATAAAAAAGGAAAAATCGAAAAATTTTAAAAATCCAAAATTTAATTTTGACATTTTAAAAAATCTGAAATCCAAAAACGACTATTCACAAAAATTGAAGATTCCATCAATTGTCGAAACCCCCGAAAATTTTAAAATCGTCAAATTTACCCCCCCCCCCCCCAAAAAAAAAAAAAAAACCCCCCTCAAAAAAAAACTTGGGAAAAAAATTGAAAATCTGGAAAACTCCTTTAAAAAAATTAAATTTTAAAAAAAAAATTTTTTCAACTTTGAAACTCAAAGACTTCAAAACGACCTTTTTTTAAAATTCAAGATTTCATCAATTTGAAAATTCGAAAA
This sequence comes from Berghia stephanieae, assembly GCF_034508935.2. Lineage (NCBI taxonomy): Eukaryota > Metazoa > Mollusca > Gastropoda > Nudibranchia > Aeolidiidae > Berghia > Berghia stephanieae. Next base: position 7,145 of record NW_027624959.1, read on the forward strand.
TTTGAAAAAATCTCAAATTCACCATAAAAAGGGGAAAAAACGAAAATTCAAAAAACCAAAATTTTTAATTTTGACATTTTAAAAATCTAAGAGCCAAAACGACTATTCAAACAAAAATTTTAAATTCCATCAATTTTCAAACCGGAAATTTTTAAAAATCTCAATTCCCCCCCCCCCCCCCCAAAAAAAAAAAAAAATAAAAAAAAAAAATCTGGAACTTCCAAAAATTTTTACTTTTAAAATTGTAATCTCAAAGATTCAAAAAAGGCTCTTCAGGCAAAAATTCGAGATTTTTCATACTGTTGAAAATCGGAAATTTAAAAATTTTCAAATTTCCCGAAAAAAAACGAAAAAAAAACAAAAACTGTAAACTCCCAAATTTTTTATTTTTCAACATTGTAAACTCGAAAACGTTTAAAATGACTTTTT
>NW_027624960.1:0-7576 GCF_034508935.2 Berghia stephanieae
AAATAAATTTTTACAATCGTTGTCAAAACAATTCATTCATGGATATGTTTTAAAATTAAAACAATAATATTAAGTCCGGGAGAATTTTTACATTAGAAGTTACAGCAGTAATATTATAATGTGCGCAATAACTGTATTTTTTGACGTTTTGGTTCATTCCCCCTTTCTGAGCTCATCATCCTATTTTGTTTTAGTGTCCCCCGTTGTTTGCTTTTTTTTCAATTGGTTTTTTAATAGCGCAATACCCCAAAAATGTGCCAAAAAGCGCTTTTAAAAGAGGTCCCTGGTCAACAGCAACTTTTAAACATGTGGACGGGACATGCCCCCGTTGGCGATTTTTAAAAATTTTCTTTTTTTGTGGTTTTTTTGTTTAAATGCCTCGTCTTTTTTTTTTATTTTTTTAATCCTGAATATTTTGATTTTTTGGTTTATTTATTTATTTATAATTTTTTGTGTTCATGTATTTTTTTTATTATTTTTGTTTTTATTTTTTTAATTTTTTTTTTATTTTTTTTGTGATCAAAACTGCTCATTCGCCGTTTTGGGTCGCCCCCCCCCGGAGGGGAAAAACGAGTTCCGAGTTTGATAGAATGTATTAATTAGCAGTTTTTTCTTTTTGCATTGTCGTTCCCTGGTGTAAAGGGAACTTATAACCGTCGGTGTAAAAATGTGAGGCGGTCGTGTCTTGTATCGGGATAGCAAGTTAACGATTATGCGTTTGTGTCTTGTATTTTGATAGCAAGTTAACGATTTGCGTTTGTGTTTGTATTGGATAGAAATTAAGATTTGCGTTTGTGTCTTGTATTGTGATAGCAATTAAAGATTAGCTTTGTGTCTTTTATTGTGATAGCAAAATTAACGATTATGCGTTTGTGTCTTGTATTGTGTAGAAGTTAACGATTATGCTTCGTGTTTGTATTTTATAGCAAATTAACGATTATGGTTCGTGTCTTGGGTTATATAGCAAAAAATTTGCGTTCGTGTCTTGTATTATGATAGCAAGTTTAAAGATTATGCTTTTGTGTCTTGTATTATGATAGCAAGTTAACGATTAGCGTTCGTGTCTTGGATTTGATACAAATTAACGATTATGCTTTGTGTCTTGTATTATGTAGCAAGTTAACGATTATGCGTTCGTGTCTTGGATTATGATAGCAAGTTTTAAAGATTATGCTTCGTGTCTTGGATTATGATAGCAAATTAACGATTATGCGTTGTTGGGCTTGTATTATGAAGAAGTTTTAAACGTTTTATGCTTTCTTTGGCCCTTGGATTATGATAGCAAGAAAAGTTTTATGGGGGTTCATGTCTTGTTTTATGATACCAATTTTAACGGTCACTTTTCCCCAAAATACGGGCGATTGACAAATTGACGAAAAGAAAAGGGGAAAAAAAATTTGGGTTTCAATATTTCTGATGTCACTCGCCCAGCAATGGCGGCCTTTGGGGTTCTAAAAAAAAGAAAATCGGTACTTTTTATTCTTCATGCGGGCCCAAAACTTTTCTTATGTCTTGTGATCAGAATGTTTTAAAAGGGCCCAAAACCCTTATCAGATTTAAATTTTTTTTTTTCCCCCCTAAATTTGCGCTTTTTAAGCTTGTCAGGGAAATATTTCATAAGGGCATCCCCCCATTTTCCCAAAATATTTTTGGGCCCCATTTTTACAAATTTAAACCGTGGGGTCTTTGCGAGGGAAAGGACGTTACAAACTGTTGAGAGCATTTTGACGCTAATAAAATTGGGACAAACCTCATAAAAAAAACCCACATTTTTTTAACAGAGGGCCCCTCACCCCACAATGTTCCCATTGGTGCTAAAAGTTTAGTTTAAAAAGAGGACGGGATTTCCCGTTTTCTTCCACATCGTTCGTCGTTTTTCGGGTAGTTTGGGAAGCGAATCGTTTCCCTTGCAAACTGCCATAATTTTTGACCTCCCCAGACCGCACAAGCTTTCCAAATTCCTTTCATATAAGTCCAGTTTCCCCAAAAATTTCGCTCCAAATGGCCTTGGGGCTTTTTAAAAAATTAATTCTATTTTACTTTAAATTTATTCTTCCAAGATTTTTTTAAATATTTTGGGCGAAAAAAGATTAGGGTGATTTTCCCCTTTGGGTCATTTCCCGGACGTATATAACTTTTCTCAATTTTTTCTCTCTCTCTCTCTCTCTCCTCTCCCCTCTTCTCTCTCTCTTTTCCCCCTCCTCTCTTTTTTTTTCTCTCTCTCCCCTCATCCCCCTCTCTCTCCTCTCTCCCTCTCCTTCCCCTTCTCCCTTTTTCCCTCTCTCCCTCCTCTCTCTCTCTTTCCCCTCTCCCCTCTCTTCTCTCTCCCCCTCTCCCCTCTTCTCTCTATATATAAAATTAATTTTATATATTTTAAATAATTTAGTGTTTTTTTCCCCCTTGAAATCCCTTTTCCCCCATAACCCAAAAAAAAAAAAAAAAAAACAAAACAAAAGAGAAGGGGGGAAAGAGAAGAGAGAGAGAGAGGAGAGGGGGAGGGAGAGAGAGAGAGAAAGGGGGGAGAGAGAGAGAAAAGAGAGAAAACGAGAGAGAGAAGGGGAAAAAGGAGAGAGAAAAGGGGAGAGGGGAGAGGAGAGAGGGGAGAGAGGGGGAGAGGAGAGGAAAAGAAGAAGAGAAAAGAGGGGAGAGAGAGAGAAAGAGAGGGAGAGAGAAGAGAGAGGGAAAAAGGGGGGGAGGGGGGAGGAGAGGGGGAGAGGAGAAAGAATGGGGGGAGGGGAGAGAGAGAGAGGAGGGGAGAGGAGAGAGAGAGAGAGGAGAAAGGGAGAGATGGGGAAAAGAGAGAGAAAGAGAGAGAGAGAAGGGGGGAGAGAGAGAGAGAGGGGGAGAGAGAGGAAAAGAGAGGGGGGGAGAGGGAGAGGGGGAAGGGGAGAGAGAGAGGAGAAGGGAGAGAGAGAAAAGAGAGGAAGGGGGAGAGAGAAGGGGAGGAAAAAGAAGAGAGAGAGAGAGAGAGGGGGGAGGGGAGAGAGAAGAGAGAAGAGGGGGAAGAGAGAGGAGAGGGGAGAGAAGGGGAGAGGGGAGAGAGAGAGAAGGGGAGGGGGGAGAGGGGAGGAAAGGGGGAAAAAGGGGAGAGAGAGGGGAGGAGAGAGAGAAGAGAGGAGGGGGGAGAGGGGGAGAAGAGAAGAGGAAGAGGGGAGAGAGAGTGGGGGAAGGGGGAGAGGGGGTAAAAAGGGGGGAAAATGGGTAAAAAGGGGGGGGGGGGGCCCCAGGACCCGGGAAAATTTTTTTTTGGGGGGGGGGGGGGGGGCCCCCCCATTTCCCTTATTACCCCCCCTTTTTTAAGTGTTCCCCCAAAAAAAATTGGAGAGTGGACACCATTCCACCCAAAACGATGTGATTATATGAATTATTTAATATATGTGGAATAAACCCTTGTCGCCGATTGTTTCCCATAGTTGAATCAAACACGTGACTTACTAAAAAATAAAAGAAAAACCCCTATAAAACAACTTTTCTTGGGGGATTGAAAATTTCGACAAATAAAATATTCAAAATTCCAATTTCCCAAGAATCCAACATTAAGGCCCAACAAATTGTGAGGCACTACCACTAGTTTTGAGCTTTGCCTTTATTAGCCAAGGGGGTGGTGGAGTGGGTTTGAAAGCATTTACTTCAATACACTTAAGTAAGGAAAAAGCCAAGGCTTTTCATGTACCGGGCATCATGACGGCTGCCCCCCCCCACCCACGAAAGATCGCCCCACCTCGGAGGCTGTGGGCAAAGGCATAAAGATATTGGCCGACAGGACGAGTCGGTTTAGTCCCGGGTCAGTCAAATTCGCAGGTGGGTTGAGGGTATCTCTGTCGTTGGGGGCAGATCAATTGGTCTCTGGTCTTTTTTGTTTTTTTATTCACATTGAAAAATAACACCCCGGGGCATCCTTTGTACCGTCTCCTGACCCCCCATATTCGGCTTGTTGTGTACTTCTATCCCCCCGTATCTGTTTTCAATTTGCTTTTGTCTTTGTTTGGGGATGGGGTTACTTGGTTTTTTTCCCCGCCCGGTCGGGTTATTTGGGTGGGAGGTAAACAGTCGAAAGTATGTTTTAAATTTTGGGGGGTGATTTTTTTTTCCCCCTTTTAAATCATTCTCTGTTACATTGTATTATTTTTGTTTGGATATAATTTGTAAAATTTAATGATTCCCCTTTTCGGGGACATGTGCTTTTGTCTACATGAGACATTTAGGTGTATCAAACTAAGTACATTGTGTGTGCTCTTGGAACTACATCTGCTCCCTATTTGAGCTTAATTCCCATTTGTTTCCTTTTTCTCAGTACTTTAATTGTAATTCTGAACTTTTACTAATCCATTTTTCTTCTTTTTACTGGGCTAAAAAAGTTTTATTGTTTTGCAAGCCCCGTAAAACCCTAAAAAAAAAACAAAACAAAAAAATAAACCTTCGTAAACTCTATTCATGCGATTGCCAACCAGTATGATTTCTTTTGTGTGACCTTTTTTTTTGGGGTTGGGGAATCAGTTAAAAGGAAAAAAAGGCAAAGTTTCCGTTTGTTTTTTTTTTTTGTGCCGGAAACATTTTTTGTTCCCCACGAAGTGAACACTTTTCTAAATTTTTATTTTTGGATAAAATTTTTTTTTAAATTTTTTGCGATAATCCAAAGTACTTTATTTTTTTTTTTTATTTTTTTTTTTTTTTTTTTTTTTTTTTTGTTTTTTTCTTTTTAAGCGGGGGGGGGTCACACTTTTAATTTGCATTGAAACCCCAACTAGAAAAAAAATGAGGAGTTGAGCAGCAAAATATGAAAAATATAAATTATCGGCCTTTTAATTTTTGGACAAATGTTAAAATGAATCATAGATGTAGGGGGGAGTCTTGAGGATTTTGTCTCCCCCTGAATTTAAAAGTCGAGGCACGAAGGGTGCTCAGTGTCGCAGCAATTCCTGCAGGTTGTGCGAATTTTGAGATTGTAGGTACTCCGATTGTGTCGGCAACTTTTAAATTTATTTATTCATTTTTTAAACAATTTCCTTTTCTATTAACAGTGATGAGCCAAAGTACAAATCAGAAGGACGATTTTAGACGAATGTTAAAAAGGATATACCCCGGGTTGAAAGGTTGTAGTCGGTGAGTGGAATGGTTTAAAAAAAACAAAACAGATAATTATATAAATATAATATTAGGATTACGCCGACTGAAGAAATGTAAAAAACAAGACGAGTCGTCTCCCCCAAAAAAAATGTGAGTGAAAATTTGCATTATATATTAGCTCAACCACCATTATCGAGCATTTGTACCACAACCCCCACCAACACTCATTTTTAAAATATTTATATATAAAAAAATTACGAACTTTTTATCGCCCTTTTAAAAGCATTAAAACCTTTGTGCTTTTCCGACAAGGGGTCACAATCTTTTCTCTCTTTTCATCATTATTTTGCACTTTATAAGTTTATGAAAGAAAATTTGATTTTAAGAAAAGTAGGGTCCATATGAACCATGAACATTTTTTGATGAGTAATATGTCTATAGTGTTTCATTCACCCATTTGTTCATAAAGGGGGAATCCAAAAACGTCTACTTTTTTCTTTTTTTGTTTGTTTTATTAAATCTACATTGTTTTTTATTTCTTTGAGCTTCGGCAGCAACGTTTCTGCCCCAGATTTTATCAAGATTCAGATTCAGAACCCTATAGTCCGTTCCAAAACCCGGCCACGGTTGAGTGTGTATATCTTCGCAACCATCGATGGATTTTTATTGAAAATTGACCCGAACATAGCATTGTTAGTGCATTAAGCCATTTTTTTTTTTCACCGGGTACAGTACCCAACTTTGTGATTTTTTTTCTTTACGTATATAAAAACAAAACGGCGGGTGGTTGGAGGGGGCATGACCTTGAAACCATACCAAAGATGTTTTTGTATGGGGGGACGATCCCATGTGATGTCGTTGGATGGGAGCTCACCCCGATCATATACCATGAGTTCGCATGGGTTCGATCCCCATGTGTTCGTTTATGGGGCATCACCAGAATCAATATACCTAGTGTTCGCATGGGGGTAGATCCCATAGTGATGTCGTTTTTCTTCTCTTTACTAGCCCCTTCCCCCTTTTTGGGTTTTTGATTGTATTTTTTGACAGGGATATTTTTTTTTTTTTGTAAAACTTCTGCCCCGTTTTTCTTGGTTATTTTTTAATTTATTTTATCTTTAGGGTTTTGATTTGATTTACTTTGTACTATTTTTGTTAGTTTCTTGTTTTTTTTTTTTCAGCGGCTTCATATAACCCCAATTGTGTTGAAAACCTAAAGCAACAAAAAAAACAAAAAAAAAAAAAAAAAAAAAAAAAAAAAAAAAAAAAAAAAAAAAAAAAAAAAACAACGAGGGGGCTGGGTGATGAACAAATGGCCTTTTATGTTTTTTTGATATTTGTTTGCGGCAAATGTTTCACAAAGATGCCTTGAGTGATTTTCCTCCATTTTGGTTGTTTCCCCCTCAATCATCGATTATGTGCACTTTTTTAAAATCCTTTTTCCAGACTATCGTGTCCCATGCAGAAAGTTTTTGGTCCGGGAAAGATGATGTGTCCAAATTGGATCTCTTCTATGCCAAAAATATTAACTGGGAAAAGGCTTGTGAGTTTTTTCCCGTTATCTTTGTATTTTTTTCTTTTCTATGTGATGTTTGTGTTTTTTTTGTTGCTGTTATTGTTTGTTTTTTCATTTTTGTGGATATTTTTAAATTTTTTTTTAAAAATGGTTTTTTCAATTGTAACCCCCAAACCCAAAATCACCATTGTCATCAACATCATTTCTGCAGATTGTCATCGTCATCATACCATCACCATCACCATCATCATCATCATCATCATCATCATCATCTTCATCATCATCTTCATCATACATCACCATCCCTCATCTCATCACATCACATCATCATCACCACATCATCATTCACTCATCTCATCATCACTTATCAATCGTCATCATCATATCATCATCATTCATCATCATCATCCCTTACATCTCATCATCCCCTACCATATCACATCTTCATACAGCTCATCATTCACCCTCATATCACCATCATACCCTCCCATCAATTTTCCCTCATCACACATATCATCATCACTCTCATCATCATATCACCACCCTAATCAAAAGATTCCCCCCCCCAACATATTGGGATACCCCGTAAGACATAAACCTCACCAAAAAGAAAAAACCCGAGTGATTTCCCAAACGCCATTCCGATCACAACGGCAGAGGAAAAGATAAATTTTTTTACCTCTTTCGGAGCCAGGGACAAAAAATTACATGATGCTCTTTTGGATTTGGCGAATCTTTATTAGATCAGGTCGTCCTGTCTGTCATGTTTGTATGATGGATGTATGTATTATGTTTTTATGTATGTATGCATGTATGTAGTTTTATGTTGTATGTAGTTGTATGTATATTGTATATATGTATGGGATTATGGATTATGTATTATGTAGGTGGATGGATGTATGGAGGGGGTGGTGGGTGGTGGATGGATGGATGTATGGATGGATGGATGGATGGATGGATGGATGGTTGGTTGGATGGATGGGTGGATGGGGA
>NW_027624961.1:0-7574 GCF_034508935.2 Berghia stephanieae
GGGCCTCGGTTTTCCTAAAGAAAAACAGGTCCGTCGACCGAATCACAGAACAAGGATATAAAACAAAAACCAGCATTAAGCACCTTTTGCCAGATGGCTTAATCATGCTTTTGGCTACAACAACAAGAACAAATAAGAACCATACGCATGAAAAACAATGGACCTGTGGACTGGGGTTGAGCAGGCGATGAAGCCTGGCTCTATTCTCGTATCCAAAACGGTTCTTAAGGGGGCAATTACTTACTGCAACAGTGCATTTATCCAAAATTTAGCGGATTCAAAGAAGAGGAGCTAATAGGGAAAAACCACAATATGGTTTCGCCATCCGGATATGCCTGAAAAGGCATTTGGCGACTTATGGACCTGCATGAAACCGGTAAACCCTGGAGTGGCATCGTTAAAAATCGCTGTAAAAACGGTGATCATTACTGGGTATCCGCCAACGTTACTCCCATTTTCCGCAATGGGAATGTGGTGGAATACATGTCGGTAAAGAACCATTCCATCAAAGCAAGAAGTCAGCGATGCCGAATCGCTGTATCGGGAAATCCGCAATAAAAAGAAAAGCGTTTCAGCCCACCATTTAAAACAGGCATCTCGGCTATTTGGGGCAATCTCTCCACGTCCGTGCTGATGTATGGTGCCATCACTGGCACCGTTCTCTTACAGCTGATCGTTGCAGCCATGGTTCAACAGGGGGTATCTGCCCAATCGGTGCTAATGACGTTGGGTATAGGGCCGCGCTTACTGCCGGCTGGAAGTGGCAATCACACGCCGCACCATCAAACCTCGCAGTATCATCCAACAACTAAACCAAATCAGTCAGGGCCATTACTTCGATTGGGTCACTACAACCCGAGATGACGAGTTCGGTAAGCTCCTGGCCTCCCTACGTTCCATGCAAACTCAACTTGGTTTCGAGGTGCTGGGATACCAAAGAGCAGGCCATGAGAACCAACCGTATCAAAACAGCTTTGGACAACACTTCGGCAATATCATGATTGCCGATTCCAACCACGACATTATTTATTTCAACCACACCTTGGCTGATTACCTTCGCTCGATTGAGAGCGACATCCGCGTGGCGTTTACCCAACTTTAAGGCAGACGAACTGCTGGGTTGTAATATCGATGTTTTCCATAAGGAGCCCAGCCACCAGCGCCGCATGATCGAAGGAATGCGATCCTCGATGACGGCCAATCTCAAGATCAACAATACCATCTGAAATTCATCGCCAACCCCATATTTGAAGAAGACGGGTCTAGAGCAGGTACGGTCGTTGAATGGATAATCAAACAGATCAGGTTCGAAATCGAAAGCGAAATCGAAACCATTGTTGAAGAACCCAAAAAGAGGCAACCTAAGCCAAACATTGGACACCATGGACGGGAAGGTTTTACAAAACGACTTAGCATCACCATCAACGACTGCGGGAAGTTAACAAAACCATCATCGATGAAACCAATCGATCATTATCAGCCCTGCAAAAGGAGACCTTACTCACTGGGTCTCAGGGCAATACCAAGGTGCTTTTGGAGAGCTGAAGGAAAACATCAACAACTCCATTAGCAACCTGACGGCATGATTGCTCAAATTAAGAACACAACCGACGGCGTCGTAAACGTATTTCGAAATTTCACAGGGCAACCGTAGCCTGGCCAGCGCACTGAAATGCAGGTCACCACCTTAGAGCGCTCAGCTGCAGCAATGGAACAGATAAATGGAACAATCCAGCACAGTGCAGACAACGCCATCGAAGCCAGCCGGTCGCTCAGACGCAGCGAACAAGCAAGAGCCGGGGCATCGTTGTCGACAAGGCACGGATCGCTATGGAAGACATCAAGGAACCCAACACATTGATTTCGTCCATTACGAAGTCATTGATGCATTGCCTTCCAAACCAACCTATTGGCAAATTAACGCCTCGGTAGAGGTGCCCACGCAGTGAGCACGGCGGTGGCTTTCGGTCGTGGCAGAAGAAGTGAGAAACCTTGCTCGACGTAGCGCGGAGGCCGCCAAAGAAGTACAGGATCTGGTGAAAGATACGCTGGAGAAAGTCGGGACAGGTACTGAGCTGGTATCGGCATCAGGCAGAACTCTAGAGGAATTTTTGAAGAGTCTGCCCGAGTCAGTCAGGTGATTTTTGAAATATCCCAAAGCCAGCCAGGAACAAGCAACCGGCGCTCAACAAGTTAACCAGTCCTTGGTTGAGCTGGATCAGTCGACTCAGGAAAATGCGTCATTGGCAGAAGAAACCTCCGCAGCCAATATGCAGGTTCTTGAAGATATTACTCGCTGAGCAAACTTGTCGACAGCTTTAAGGTCCGGATCAGGGTTCAATTGCTAAACCAACAATTCCCAGTCGACATGAGCAAGAGCGGAATTTGTATTTGTTCCGGCCCGAAAGGCCCTGTCATCTAGCAGGGCCCCACAACATAGAAGCTGCTTGTTTTTTAAAAGGCAGCTTTTAACCCACTTTAACCGGCTGAACTTTCATATCCGATCACAATAATCCTGGATTGAACGGTCAGAAGAAAACTTGCCCATACGGGCGACATTAAGAAGGACATTTTTGCCCCCCTCGAAGAGTCGGCATAAGCCTCACTCACAAGCTGTTGGCAATCCACATAGGATCGATAGTCGGCCAAACTTTGTAAGGATCATGGTGACGTAGTTTCCCACCAAAGGTCTGAACAATTCCTTATCACCTTGTGAAAAATAGCCTCCAGCGAGAAACTCCAAAGCCTCTTTTAATTCCGTTCCTGCTGAGCCACACTGGATGGTAATACCCTTTTTGATTCAGGGTACTGACCTCCCCTTCCTTTAATCCAAAGGAGAAAAAGTTCTCTGCACCGACCGTCGTCGGAATCTCGATGTTAGCCCCATCGTGAGTCCCGTGGTCAGCGCCCATTGAGCGCCATCTTCATATTGCCTGTTCCAGAAGCCTCTTTTCCTGCCAAGGATATTTGCTCGGACAAATCCGCAGCGGGCAAAATTCTGTGCGCCGTTTTAACGTTGTAATCCGGTAGAAAGGCGACTTTCAAACGCCCCTTCACAATCGGAATCCGCATTGATCACATCTGCCACTGAATTGATGGCTTTAATGATCAATTTAGCAAGAAATAACCCGGTGCTGCTTTACCCCAAATATGAACGTCCTAGGCGACATCTCCATGTCGGGGTTGTCTTTCAAGCGGTTTGTACAGAGTAATGATGGTGCAGGGAATTAAGATGCTGACGTTTGGTATTCATGGATCCGTTTGACCTGCACATCAACAACGACGAGGGATCTATATCCACATGCTGCAAACAATCGGCAACTCGCAGCTTATTAGCACGTTTGACCTCGACCCAACGCTCCTGAAAAGCAAAAATCTTCGGCAAAGGCTTCAGTTTTTGAGTTCACCTAAATCGGTGATCCACGACCACCAATGGACTCATTTAGCAATTCCGCCATACCGGATTCGCCAAGGCCATAAAAACGCCTTGGTGTCACACCATTGGTTAATTGAAGAATTTATTGGGCCAAGAGACTGTTGAAATCATGAAGTACACGCTTCTTGAGTAGATCTGTATGTAACTGCGCACACACCATTAATGGCATAGTACCCACACTCGCCAGATGGCCATGCGAAGCTTCGGTTCATAATCGTATTCAACAACGGAGAGGCGGGGAAGACTCTCCGTAATGGTGTGCAAACGAGTCCTAACCTCTGCCAGAAAGCGCCGATCAATCTCCTGAATGATTTTAAATGGCGCGGAAGTAATCGAGCAAACAATTCCACGACCACTTTTCCAAGCTTTGGCAACAGGGTGTTGGGTACCAAAGGTTTGTCGCGTAATTTCCCAAGCCTTTTCCAAGGTAAGGCAGGTCTCGAAAAACAAAACGCATGAGCTCAGGAATAGCTATGGCGGATGCGTACGTTGAGTTTGTATGAGAACTTTTTGTGAACGTGTCCAAAGGCTGGCCGCTGCCAAGATGGATACGCCCATGCCTGTAGTGGCAGGAAACAAAGAAGTATGCTGCTCCAGCTAAGCTTTTTTCCCCGGTGCCGCCTCATCGTTTGGATAAAGCCCTTGGTGATATTTTCGGATTTGATTTTGGTCACCGCACCGTAATAATCACCGGTTTAAAGGCCTGAAATCGAAAGATTCTGTGTTTGGGAAGAGTCAAAGCCTGAGTAGATTTGCATTGGTCACGCCGTCCACGATGGGTTTGTGTATAAGCGACCCAACCCACTCGACGTTCAGCGGCCAATTCAACTATCAAGTTGCCATGATGATTTTGGGTTTCAGTGGTCCCCAAAATGGAAAAGAAGGCCAGATTCGGCTAGGTCCCCAAGGGATTCCCGTACGAGCCACTTATCGGTCTTTTCCATTTGCCAACCATCGACGAATTCTGCCGGAAAAATTACGAATTATAGCGAATGCCATAACCGTAGGGAACCCATGTGGCCATGGGTCCTTATGCAGGCAGCTAAACCGCCCCAAGCCACCGTTCCCATCCGGTCCGTCCTTCTCCAGCAAATGTCTAGATTCAACCCAGACTTCCACCCCCCTCCTGAACCTGATCGTGAATGCCTAGGCCGAATGTTGTTTCCGATGGGCCCTAGGAGATATTGGAACAAATAGGTCTGCGACTTTGATTCGTTTGAGTGCTGGCCCGTTTTAATCTTCGCTGCTGAACCGATCTCGAACGGTATAAGCCAAAGCGTTTGTACCTCGAAAATCGTGCGCGACAAGGGTTTCGCGACTCAGGTCCCTGCCATTCTTCAACATTATTCCGTTGGTCGAGTGTCGTTATCGATTTTGCCCAAAAAGACTGCGGTGGAGCGGCTTGGCAACCATGGTTCACTCCAGGAACCTCGTCTGTTTTCAATGGGTGATTTACTGATGGCAAGCGTTTTTTTGTGACTGAAAAAAGTTTTTAGTGATGCGGACAGAACTGCTCCGGCGTAGTTTTTAGAGAGTTATGGTTACAGTTCAATCAGTGTTTCATGGTACATTGGATTTGGTGTCCAGATCAGCTGACAGCCAATTGGCGGTAAAGATTTGCTCAGGCATCGAAGGTCAGAGCCGAATTTTTTTATCCAATAACTTCTGCTCAGCTCGGCTAGTAGGAATTGGTTCTGTGAACCGCAGCACAATGTTTGTCTTTTTTTAGCCAAATTTAAAAACCAGCCTTTTCAAGGGTCTTTTCAAAATGCCACTCAACTTCGCGCATCTGCAAAGTACGGGGCAATGGAAAGCGGGGTTTTTTTGCCATCCGAGGAAAGCCCAAGAACATTAATCTTCATCCGCAAGCCTCATTAGATCTTTGGTAGTTCTGAAACCCCTTTGCCGCACGCTCTGCATTGAGGAATCCTTTTTTTTTGCAGCTCACCGTACTCCTTAACCAAGCGCCCCGGGCAACCAAAAGACTGTGACAATGGTTCAGCCCCCTGAGGGAGGGGCCCCCTGCATGATATTTGAGCATGAAGTCAAGCCCTTTCCTCGTGCTTCCAAGTGATAATCACAGGCCACAGCAACCCGCTTTCTGTCTCCACCCAAAGTGATTCCCAAGCGATCCAAACACCCTTGCAGAGCCGCCATTGGTATTTGGCGTCGCTGCGATTGGGCACAGCCACCTAAAGCAAGCTGCCGGCGTGGGAAGTTGACGGCCAGGGGACGCCTTTGTTTGCCGGCACTTTGGCTTTCAGTATCCTGGGGAGAACGGACGAAAAAGCCCAATTCAAAAAGGTTCCAAAGCGCTTGGGATAAAGGCAACTTTTCCCGTAGACCCCAACGATGATTTTGGCTGGTTTAGGGGGTAAGCTCTTCCACCATGCACGCCAATATCAATCAATCACCGTACTCGACACCTGAAGGACACGGGTTTCGCAGCTTCGAAAGTAAGAATCGATCCAAAATGGGTTCGGCTTCTCGGTAACAGTCCCACTTAAAAGTGTTTAATGAATAAATGCGCCCACCGGCCATTCTTTCATCCCCCCAATTTGGTAGGTTGGAATCGGCGGTGCAGAAAAACCCCAATGACACACTTAGCAGGATGTTTCGGCAATCGCGAATCTCGCGATTTTAAATCTTTTGAATTTTTGTCTGCATGATTCAACCACCCGTAGAGTCGGCCGGATTGAAAACCATCCGGGCCATCGCCGTTTCACCTGTTTATGAATGCGCTGAAAGCTTTGGGATGCGTATCATGACCTTTTGACGAACGACGCCACGGCGGGAAAGACTAACCTGACCACCGGCAGCCTCAGCCAGCTTTTCATTTGAGCTTTGTCCTGTCACCCAAGCCCGTTGTGCACCACCCCAGCAAGAACCCCTTTCTTGGTCGTAGAGGTATGGGTTTCGAACTTTCACTGAGAAACCGCCACAATGGCTTTGCCTGCGAAAAACTCAAGTTTCTGATCCGCAAATCTGTCCAGAAATGTTCAGAAATTTCAGGATGAGCCTTGCCCTTCTCTCCGTACCACCACAGCACTTTGGCTCCAACGACAAATACAAATACCGTTAACCCGGTTGCCGCATTAAGAGGCTTGGGGCTGACCGGCCAATTTTATTATGGTTGCTAACGTTGGCAGCTCCTTCTCAACTAGCGTCATGGTAGAAGGTTGGGAACCTTAAAGCTTTCGGTGATCACCCCCTAAAGTTCCCATTGGCACCTGCCTGCAAGCGAGACGTCGTAACCCGCAACTTTTTCATCACCTGCCACAAAGCGCAGGTGTTTCACCCTTGCCTTGTGTTTGCGGTGCCTAATACGAGATGCGAATAGACCCACTCCAGGGCGCGACGGCCCGAAGATTGCAAGCTAAACGTTCACCAATGGAAGCCTGTCCATCGAATCGGGGATTCGCAAGACAGATATGTCCTTTGCTCAGACGAAACCTGCTGAATTTCACTTACAGGTGTCCTGCTCGAACCGTCACACCAAATCAACCGGTGGTATTCAACAATCCCGAGGTCGGCCCAAAGACAAACGTCGCCTTTGCTTCACGGCCCATAAACGTCTTCGTCCCCGCCCTTGTATCTTCAGGCAGATGTCTCACGCGAATGACGCTCTCGACCAAAGATGACTAAATCACCCATGGTGATGGGCCTCCTTCATGTGTGGCCGCACCTTGCGCACGGTATTCCTGACAAACGTTTCAAACGGGAAAACCTTTGCTGGGTTGAGGTGACGGGATCAAAAAACCGCTTTTGCCCTGAAACTGAGAATTTCCTTATTGAACGTCGGCCATCTGTGAATTTTCTCTAAGCCGACGCCTGCCACCGGTAATACGCCCCACTTCTACGCAGGTTCTAAAATTTTGCTCCAAAGGCCTCCGCCTTCTTAAATCTTTCTCGAGTTGGCTCAAATAGAATCATTGGATGAAGTTGCCATCACCAGCATGGAAAACATTGGACCCTAAGATCGAGCGCTCTGAATTTCTGCATTTCAGTCAGAACATGAGCTAATTGACCACGTGGAATGTGCCATCCTTGCAGTAGTAATCGGGGAGAGGGGTCGACAGAGGAATGCCGTTTCGCCCTTTCCATAAACAAGGCTCGTATCTTCATCTTGAGAAACTCG
>NW_027624962.1:0-7574 GCF_034508935.2 Berghia stephanieae
CCAGACAACCTGTGTGTTTAGATCAAACTTTTATCACCCATCTCATAGTGTCGGCTCATCTAACTATATATATAAAAAGGGGGCCCCCCGATTTTCAACAATTTGAAATGTTCCTTTCCCCTTTTTATTTTGTTTTTATGAAGGCAAAGATGATAGGAGGAGCAGTAACCGAGCTGCCCCTTGATAACAATTTGAAGTAGTAATAATAAAAATATAATAAAACTCCCCTTTTTCACTTTTTCGTTAGATAGAATATTTTCACATCAGGGGCTTCAGCACCCCTACGTTTTAATACAGAAATAACAACTTTTTCCATCTTTAATTGAGATGCCCTGGATTTTTTACTTGAAGAATGATAACAAAAATTTTTTGAATTTTTTGTTATTCCCCCCCCCCCCCCCCCCCCCCCTCGCAGGTCTTATTGTCATATTCAGGGTGAAAAAACCGTACAATACATTTATGGTCAAAGTTCTTCAAAACCTAGGCCCAGGGACCGAATTTTGCCCGGTTTTTTTAGCGTTAAAAAAACTACCCTTCAAAGCCTTCGGTCTAAGCCAAAGGGACTAAATTTTTCATTCCTTTTTCCTGCGTGAAATGAACCATAGCAATTACTTGCTACCTCATTGAACGCCATCAAAACCGCCAAATCAAACAGACCCACGGCGGACAGTTTTATCAAAAAAAAAAAATTTCTCCTCACCGGGGATTGACCCGGGGCCCCTCTAGGTGTAAAGCGAGTGCGTAAATTAGAAACAGGACCTTTTTTATAATTTTAAAAACATAAAAAAAAAGAATGGAAGGAAGAAACAAAAATAAAACAGAACCACCCCCCCCCCCCCAAAACCCCCCCCCCCCCCCCCCCCAAAAAAAAAAAAACAAAAAAAAACAAAAAAAAAACAACAAACCAAAATAACAAATAACAAAAGAACACGATTAATAATTCCCAAAACTGTTGATTCAATAGGTTTTTTCAGCTGTTTTTCCCTAATACGGCGTTGGCTAAGAAGCTCACAACATTGCCATCCGGAAATATAAAAGGCCAAAACACAAAACTATCTGTAAACTTAAGTTGATCGTCGGTTTTTGCATTTTAGTGAGAATTTTCTCATAAACGCGGATGGCAAAAGCAATAACAAAGGCCGAAGACGTCAACTCCCAAACTTCTATAACAACTAAAAAATAAATAAAGAATAAATAAAAAATAAATAAATAAAAAATAAATAAATAAACAACAGATTGAAAAACCCAAAAATCATCCGATTCAAAGCAAAAGAACGAATTAGGGAAATGACTCAACAGCGCTTTGTTTGTTTTTTAAAAACGCATGTTTGGGGGATTAATTCTTTCAAAAGGTTTTTACGCACAATATTTGATAAATTTTGTAGAACTAATCACCAAAATTATGGTGTCAATAACAAAAACAAAGAGCGAGTGAGCAATTTCGTTCTTCTATAGTCAAAAATCTATATGAACCAAGACTTAGATTCAAGCTCAAGCCTTTGGTATTCCATGCATTTGAATCAAATTTAACTCCCAAAAACCCAAAACACCGACTAATCCGCAGTTTCCCGGGGGTTACTTTTTTACCCCATCCTATTTTTTTACATTTTTTCTGAACAAAAACACTCAACACATGACGTCACTTTCCTCGAATGACGCTGGTAACTTATAACTGGCTCAAACTACGGAACAATGGCGGCGCCCTTAAATTTTTCTCCGACGGAAAAAAAGCGACCAGATAAAAAAAAAAACAAACTTATAAATCTATCATTTTTTTTGAATTTTACAAATTATGACACAAGACATATGAAAACAAGCCACTAAAGAAAAAAAAGTACAGATTTTCTTTTTTAGAAGGAAGATGGCCGATTGCGGGGCCGACATCAACTTTTGAACCCAAATTGAAAGGGGGGGGAACAAATTATATCAAGCTAATGTTATTAGTTTTTAATGTTAATGGATTAATAAAAAATTACATGTACCTACATGCCATTTTTAAAAAACATTGTTTCCAAATTTTTTAAAATAGAAAAAATCTCTAGATTGATGAGTTTAACTCGCCCTTTTGAAAAGTGAAGTGATAGGGGAATTAAAAAAAAATCACAACACCAAATTAACTCCCTACCTGAAAAAACACGAATTCAAAGATTTAGAAGCCAAAAACTCGTCCCTTAAACATCGATCGATTAAACGACCCTCATACTAACAAAAAACTCTCAAAACCCGGATTCTTTTAAGAGTTTGGAAATCCCAGGGGTTTTAGAATTTTTGTTGTTTTTGTTTTTTTTATTATTATTTTTTTTTTTTTTTTTTTTGTGGCCAAATGGGGATCTTTAATAAATCGAATTTGAAGAACGAGTTTTTTGGCCAAATTTTAAAAAACGGGTTTTTTTTTTTTTTTTGTTTTTTTTTCCCGCGCGGGGAGTTTAAAGGTTAAAAAATGAATTGTTTGACAGTGCAAAAGAAACCCATGCGGATGTCATGTCAACTCCCCATTTTTAAAACACCCAAAAAACCGCCAAAGTCAAATTTTTACGGGCATTTTAATAAACATTTTCCTTTCCCCAAAACCCGGAAAAAAGTTAAATGTAAACAAAGGGTGACAATCAGGATGTAATGGGCTTTTTTGCTCTCTCTCCCCTCTCTCTCCCTCTCCTCTCTCTCCTCTTTATCTCTCCCTCTCTCTTTCTCTTTATTTCTCTGTTCTCTCCGTGCCTCCCCTCTCTCAACACACAAGCAACACCGACCATACCATCCTCTCTCCCCCTCCTCTCCTCTCTCCTCTCTCTGCTTTTTCTCACACATAACTCCTCTCTCTCTCCCCCTATTTTATCTAACTCTCCTTTTTTTCTTTTTTTTGTTTTCCCTTTCTCTCACTCTCTTCCTCCTCCACAGACACACAACCCCACCCCCTCCTCACACACACAAAACCCCAAACCGATCCATCTCCATTTATTTTCTTTCTCTCTTTTTCATTTTTTCTCTCTCCCTCTCACAACACACCACACAAAACACACCAAAAAACCGAGGCAAACGCAACACAAAACACACACACACACACACCAAACACCCTCTCACATAAACCCCTCTCCATTTCTTTTCCCTTTTTCCCCTTTCTTTCATTCTCTCTCTCTCTCTTTTTCCCCTCCTCTTCTCACACACCTCCCCCCCCTCCTCTTTCCTCCTCCCTCTCTCTTCCCCCCTCTCCTTCTTTTCTCTCTCTCTCTCTCTCCTCCCTCTCTCTCTCTCTCTCTCCCACCTCTTTTCCCTCTCGTTTTTTTCAAAAATAAAATTAATTGCTCCTTTCCAAAAAATTATTTAGAATATTTAAATTTTTTAATCAATTCTTAAAAAATTTCACCCTGTCGTAGAATAAAACAAATTTTTTTTGTAAAAATGCAAACACTTCATGCATTTTGCCCCAGCTATAAAACTCACTTTTAATTTTTTTCACACACACACACAACACACACAATACAACACACACACCTTTTAAAAAGTTTTTCTTCGTCTTTTGCACTTTTTTTTTGTCGTTTTTATTTCATCTACTATCCGCAAGCATGCGATTAACTCACTATAATTTTTTTTTTAAAAAAAGAAAAGGAAACAAAGAATAATAAAAAGAAAAAACCCAGGCTTAAACCCAAAATGCCAAATTTTTTTGCACAAACCCAAAACCTGAGATGAAATAAAAATTTTAAAAATTTCCAGCCATCACATTGGGGAAATGTGCCCAAAAAAAAATTTGGGCAACGAAAATAAAAATTATAGAAAAAAAAAGTAAAAAAATTTGGGTTTTCCCTCCCTTATTTTTGGAAAGCAATGAACTCATCATAGTGGCGGCAAAAATGCCCAAATCGACAAATTAACTTTTTCTTAAAATTTGATCAAAAAAAAGTTTTTTTTTAAAAAAGACAAATAATAAAACTATCATTTGTAAAAAAAAACAAAAACAACCCAATTAAAAACTGAAATTTATAATGTCTCGGGTTTAAAAATTGTGACAATTGCTAAATTCACAATTTATAACGATATTAAAAAAAAAAATTGTTTCCAAAAAAAAAGTTTTTTTCCAGACTTGGGCCAGGAAAAAAAATAAAAAATACTAACGTAATTGGGGAAAGGGGAAGTGAGAAAACGAAACGAATTAAAGAAATCATTTAGTGCTCGTGCCCGGAGGGGGTATAGGAAGGAGGGGGGAAAATTTTCCCCAAGTTTAAATGCCTTTCCCCTGATATAGCCCGAAAAGACAGATAAGAGGAGGTGGGGGGGGGGGGGGGGCAAACCGTTTTGGTAGGCGCCCCGGGTTTCCTCATCGAAACTGACTAACGGCGCTAGACTTGTTATTTGGGGTTTTTTAGTTTTGGGGGGTGGTCAAGAAGGAATGGCACTGCCGCCTTAGGACGATTATATGACCGATTAATGGGGGGTGGGGGGGGGGGGAGGAGGGCGGGAAAAAGGGGTTGCCATGGTTTGGTGGGTGATGGGGATTTGAGATGATGGTGAAGGTAATGGCGAGATGAGATGAGATGATAATGACGACATAATAAAATAAAAAACGGGAGAGAGAGAGAAAAAAAAAAAATTTTTTTCCTATTGTCTTCTGCATTTTTCTACTCACTCTTATCTTGTTTTTTACCAACAAAATGCCTGCCCACCCCTTTTCTGAATTAAAATTCCCCCCATACCCGAGATCCAAGTCTCAATCGTTTCATGTTTAAGTTTTTGAAAATTTTCTATTAACTTTAAACCCGCAAAATTACTTCGCGAGGGGGGGAACGAAAACGGCGATCTCAAAAAGTGGGTGAGAAGGATCTAGAAAGACTTTGGGTTTGAAACGAAAATTTTTTTTGGTTCGTGGTCTCACACGGGGGACCCCCTCTCACCGCCGGGGTTTTCGACCAATAAGGTCGCAGGGTTCAAACCCCACCCCACCGCCCAAAAAAAAAATTTATTCTCTATTGCCTTCTGGCACTTTTTCTCACATTCTATTTGTTTTACCAAAAAAGTGCCTCTCCCCTCATTTTCTGAATTAAAAACACCCCATACACCGGACAACTCAAGCCAATCTTCTATTTATAGTTTTGGGGATAAAATTTTGCTATTAAGCAAACTGCGGGGCAAAATTATTCGCGATGTGGTGAACAAATGGGCCCCTCAGAAGTGGGTGAAAAGGGGGATCTAAAATGATTTTGGTTTGAAACGAATTTTTTTGTTTCGGGGATAGCTCACACGGAAGCCAGCGATTGTCGTACCAATAAGGGTCGCGGTTCAAACCCCCCCCCCGCCGCGAAAAAAATTTTTATTTCTGTTGTTTTCTGGCACTTTCACTCACTTCATATCTTGTTGTTCCAAACATAAGTGCCTGCTCCACCCCTAAACCGGAGCATACCAAATTCTAAAATCTTTTCTATTTAAATTTTTTTGTGAAAAAAAATATTATAGCTAAAACCCGGAACCCGCTCTCACCTGCCACAGTTTCTACCAAAAAGGGTCCAGGTTCAAACCCCCCCACCGCCGGGGAAAATTTTTTTTTACTAAAAATTGCTTGGGGCATTTTTTCTACTCACTTCATATCTTTTTGTCAGAGAGAGAGGGGAAAAGGGGAGAAAAGAGAGGAGGGGAAAAGAGAGAGAGAGAGATAGGGGAAGAAAAAAAGAAAAAAAGAAAAAGAGAAAAAAGAGAGAAAGAGGAGAGAAGAAAAAAAGAGAAAAAAGAGGGAAAGAAAAAGAAAAAGAATAGAGAGAAAGAAAAAGAGAAGAGGGGAAAGAGGAGAGAGAGAAAAGAGAAAAAGAAAAAAAAAAAGAAAATAGATAGATAATAGAAGATAGTAAGATAGATGAGAGAGAGAAGAGAGAGAGAGAAGGAGAGAGAGAGAAAAGAGAGGAAGAAAAAAAGAGGAAAAAAAGGAAAGGAGAGAGAAAAAGAGAGAGAGAGAAAAGAGAGAGAGAGAGAGAGAGAAAAAGAGAGAAAAAAAAAAAAAAAAAGGGGAAATAGATAGATAATAGATAGAAATAGATAGATAGAGGATAGATAGAGAGGGGAAAAGGAGAGAGAGAGAAGGAGAGGGGAGAGAAGAAAAGAGAGAAGAAAGAGAAAGAGAAAGAAAGAGGAGAGAGAGAAAAGAGAGAGGAGAAAGAAAGAAAGAAATACGAATGGGTTGGAAAAAGAGTTGGGGGAAAAAACCGTACCCCTTTTTCCTTCTTTTTCTTTTCTTCTTCTTCTTCTTTTTCTTCTCTTTTTCTTCTTTTTCATCATCATCTTATTTTTTTAGATCCAAATTTTTTTTTCTGCTTTTCGGGCCTGTTTCTACACATTTGGGTTTCAATCTTTATCTTCACCGCATGCCGCCCCTATTTCTCATCCCGTCGGGCAGGGGAGCACGGTCTACGGGATAAGTCAAACAATTTCCCTTCGCGCATTTGCTTTTTGTTGTTGTTGTTTTTTGTTTTTTTTAAAGTATTTTTTTAGGGGTTGGTTATCGCTCTCTCTCCTCTCCCCTCTCCTCCCCCCTTCTCTCTCCTCTCTTCTCCCTCTCCTCTCTTTTCTTCTCTCGCTCTCGCTCCTCTCTCTCTCTACTCCCTCTCCTTTCCCCTCTTTTCCCCCTCTCCCCCCCCCCCCCGCCCCCCAATGAGCTTAACTTTAATGGACCTTCGATGTACGAAAACTAAATATACCCGCTTTAAAAAAACCCTTTAAAAGAAAAGGTTTAAAAAAAACCAATGCGGGCATCAGGGATATTTTTTCTTTAAAGCAATTTTTAATTGTTATTTTATTTTCTTCTCTAAAACAACCTGTAATTTGCGGTTTTTTAAAGCGAGAAGAAAAGAAAACCCCCCCCCCCCCCCCCCCCCCCCCCAACCTAAAAAAAAAAAAAACAGAAAAAAAAAGCGAGAAAAGAAAAACAAAACGACAATTCCCCCTATTTCCCCCCCCCCCCCCCCCATTCCACCAATTCCCCCCACACAAAAAATTAAAAAACCAAAACAATAAAAAAACAACAACAACAACATCAACAACAACAAAAAACAACAAACAACAAAAAACAAAACCAAAGAAACTTTATTACATCATTCTTTTTCCCCCATCTTGGGTTGACAAAAAGAGAAAAACTTGACGCACCCAAAGGGGCATAGTAATGTCTTCTCACAGGACAGGCCGTCCCGCCTAAATGTTAAATTTGCGTTGCCAGGACCCCGTCGCTTTTAGCCGTTTTGTATATTTCCCCAAAAAAACTCAATTTGTTTTTTGATTTTTGTGTAACTTTAAACTCCTCTTTCGACCTCACTCAAAAAAAAAAAAAAAATTAAATAAATTATCTCCAAAATTCCTTGTGGGCAAGATTTTTTGAAATTAAGTCAGGGGAAACGGAATTAAAAAAAAAAAAACGGGCAAAAACACAAAAAAAAAACCAAGACTTAAATGAAAAACATTATTTTTTTTTCTAAAATAATGGCAATCAAATAGTTAATAAGGTCACCGCACAAGAAAAGGGGGGTAGTAGGGTGCTGCAAATAGAAAAGATGATTAAAAATAATAAAATTTTAAAAATAATAAAAATAATAATAATTAAA
>NW_027624963.1:0-7572 GCF_034508935.2 Berghia stephanieae
CGATATATATAAAAGACAACATTTTTCCTCTTTAACCATGAAAAAAACAACAAATCATTTTGCCGAGTAAAAGGGGAAAATTTTAAAAAGTTTTCGAATCACCTCCTCATTTATATAAAAAGGGGTAAGTATCCTACTTTTTTTCCCCCCCCATAAAATAAAAAAATTTTTTTTAAAAAAAGGGTTTCTAGCTATGGCACGATCAAAACATACTTTCCATTCCCCCGATGGATGCGATAGATTAAGAAAATTTTTATGACATCTCGTTTCTCTCTTTCCCTTCCCGGGCAGTGTTGTTAAAATCACAACCTATTAAGCATCAACAAAACTTTTCGATCTTGCCAATAAAAGGGGCTTGGATTAACCAGCGTCGTTCACTTTCAGATAATTATCCAACCAAAAAACAACTTTTGACCTAACATGTACCAAATGGAGACCCAAATTTAAATAAGATATGAAAATTACGCTGCATCTCAGAAAGAGATTTTTTTTTTTAATCTTGAAATAACTTCCCCCCTTTTTTATGTAAGGGGGGCTTTATCGAATGCACGTAAAACAGATCTTTTCTAGGGGTTTTTGCCAATTTATTAAATTTATTTTTAATACAAATCTTTTTTAAAGACTTTATTGCTACTTATTGATAAATTTTTTTGGGTAAATAGTATTCACTAAGATTTAAGTTTTTGGGTTGATAGGTTTTTTAGGTAAAAAAATTTGCTGGCTTCTCACCAATTTTGGTTGATTTTGGGGCCAGTTTTTTAAATCAAAAAGGAAAGCCACAAATTGGGGATGGAAAAAATTTTAAAATCAAATTTCTGCTTAAACGTAACTCCCATTTCCCAATTCTTTCATCTTTGTTACTTTATTGAAAAGGGTTAGACCTTTGTCAATTTAAAAGGAAACCATTTTGGGAAGTGAAATAGGGGGGTAACTTTTGTTTATCTAAACATCAATGGGATCATTATACAAGCCTTTTTGGTTTTAATTTTGACAAGTTTTTTGTTGCGTCTATTCCTTTTGGCGTTTTGGTTATTTTACTTAACAAGGGAGAAAAGAGTTGGGAGTAAAAAAAGGGTTATGTCTAGAACTCTGTGAGGGTTTTTATTTGAAAACCACAGCTCTTTGGGACATTTTAAAGATTTTTTCAAGCATTCTTGGGGTTTCCTTATTCCTCAAAGATTTTTTTTTTTAAAAATTAAAACTTATCATTACTGTTGCAAATTGGAATAAATTTTATTTTTAAAATTATGCATTTACCTGTTTGGGAACCTAAAAAGGGTTTTTTAGTAGAAAAGGGGGCCTCTCTCTTTTGACATTTTTTTATATTTCCCTTTATTCTGCCATAGTAGTTCTACTTTTTTCCAGATTTCTGTCGCAATATCAGCAAAATCGAAAATATCCATTTTCTGAAATTCTAGTCATCAATCAAAGAAAAGGCGTCTTTAGGAGTGAATGATATCCAACGTGCAATTATATGACAACTAAGATTCTAAAAGGGCTGTTGCAATAAATATTTGTTGTATGGTTGTAGAGTTGTGAAATTGGCAACCGCTGGAACCATCTAAGTGACGGGGGTATTTTCGTAAATGTATCAATTTTAACCCAGAATTATTTCACAGACTTAATATTTATAATAAATTCCTTATGTCAAATGAGGCATATGATAGGTGAAGTTAGGTCCATCCTTTCAGGACACTAGTATTTTCAGGTTCGAAAAATGTTGACATTTGAGTTTGTTTTCAGTCCACCTGACCGCTGCCATCGTGAATTGATGTCTTTTGATTGTTGAATTGTACAGTACGGGATACCTGTAAAATTGGGATAATTTTTTTGCTTTTTATGCCCCAATCAAGTGCTTGCACTGCCAACTTACTATAAAATTTAAAGGCTTCTAATCAAGTTAGGATCAATTAAACAAATTTTATGCAAAAACCCTTTCCCACCAAAAAATGTTCTTTTTTCTTGAAATAGAGCTGGAAACACTTATAGGGTTGTGGTTTTTATCTGAATCCTTGTTTTGATTTGATGCCGTAAATTTTAATTTATTTTTTTTTAACTGTATTTTGACATCAAATTTAGTGGATGTTAAAGTGAACCACTTTGTAAATACCAAATGAAAGCAGTAATTGGATTGAATAATGTCATTACTTTACACATCAACCAAATGACTGTTCTTTATCTGATCAGAATATATGACACCTTGGTAATTAAAAGTTTCTGTCATGGCCAGATCATCACGAGATTTGGGCCCCAATACCATGAAATTGGCCGGTTCCTTTCAAGAAATTGATTGACTGGGATTCTGCACTTTTCCATGAGGTCATGCTGCCAATTTGGTGTCCTTGAAGCCATCGTCCCATGGGACCTCTCTACCCTTGGTCTACAGAGGATCTTTTTTCCAACTGTGTCATCAAGGGGGGAAACAACGAACATGGCATTATTAGCAAATTTATATTTTCTATAAAGAGTGAATTTTGAGTATTGGATATGAATGAGATTGAGTGGGGAATACCCAAGGAATCAGAAAAAGAAATAAGTTTTTTTGTTTGTATCCTTGTTTGTTCTACTTTTCTTTCAAATTTGGTTTGATTTAACAAATCCATTTTTTTTTTTTCTAGTGTCGGTATTGTAAGACCAAGTTTGGTATCGAGAGTTAGATGGTCGACAAATTTTAAACGAATGGCTCAATGTTCATTAAGTGTTTTTAGAGGCTGAAAGACCCTTTCCTTTTTTTTTTTTTAATGAAACTATATTTTTTCTACTCACACATAAACTTAACCCAGGATCAAATTTGACCATAATTTCAATTTTTAGTTCCATTTGAGACAGTGGGTCACTACAGTTACTATTCATTACATTTTTTTTGTCTTGTCCATCCAAAACCCCGATGAGTCATGGGACACTGGCTGGATTACATGTGATGCAGCGAGGCAAGACCGGAAACATGATTTTTGTGCCAAGGCCTTCTCTGGTGATAATCGGCACAAAGAGGTAAACATTGATTTAAAAAAAGCGTTGATGGATCTTTAAATAATTTACTTGAATGGTAAATTGTCCAGGGGGTGACCTAAAAAATTATTTTAAGGCACCTGTGACCCAAAATTGTTGCAGGCACTCCACCAATCTCAATTTCAATTCAACTGTCTCAATGGTTGTGCTCCATCTTCTTTTTTCCTTTATGTTGAATCTTAAAGTGTGGCAAGGTCATCATCAAACAATTGATAATTTAGGGCCCTATGTTTTAGGGGAGGTCCTAATAGTTGGTTTGTTAGAAACCCCCCTCACACATAAAGTCTGATATCGATCCTTGGTGTAGTCAATTTTTTTTTTTGGAGCCCCTTGTCAACCCATCAGTGATTGGGGGACTGGGTGTATTAATCTGACAAAAAATACTTGCTTTAGACTAGTGACCTACCAAAATAAATTTGCTTATCATCAATTTCCTTTTTTTCTTTTTTCACTTACTGCTATTTCATTGTATTATGTATTTCCCATCACAAATTTTACACCTTCAGATACCTTACCATTGTCAATTTAAAAAAATTTGTCAATTTATGATTGATTGATTATGACAACAGGGACAAAAAATTTAATTTGTTGATAAGCATGTTTGTAAATAAATCTGAAATCAATTAATTATATAATACATAACTTTTTATTAATGTCTGTTATGCTGATTGCCCGAGCAGCCGAATGGCCCATCTTGTAAACAAAATCAGGCAACATTGAACATGGTCATTGACTAGATTTCGCATGGGTGGACATCCGATAGTGGGTGTCGTTTCTTCTTTTCCCTTTTCTAGCCTATCCTGCCCTTTTTTGGTTTGTTTATTGATTTTTTGACAGGGATTTTTTTTCTGTAAATCTTTTTGGGCCCTTTTTTTCTTTGGGTTTTTTTAATTTAGTTATGAAAATTTTTAGGGTTTTGATTTTATTTAAAATTTTTACTATTTTTGTTAGATTGCTTGTTTTTTTGTTTAAAACGGTCTCTCTATTAAACCCCAATTGTGTTGGAAGAGACCTAAAGAAAAAAACAAAAAGTCCATGAAATGGTCTGAATCATTTTTTTCTTTTACATTATCAATCATTTAGAGTTCAGTGCTTTAATTAACCCCCAGATGTAAGAGTTTTTTTTAGTGTTTTTTTTTTTTAACTGCCCGATTGGCTTTAATTTTTAAAGATTAATTTTCCGGGTGCAATTGGAGAATAATATTTTGGGAAAACATTTTTCCCCTTATGAGATTTAAAATGAAGTTACTTTTTCATTTGATGCTCACAATCAACTCTCTTGAGTTCATATAATGGAAAATATAACAATTTTTGTTCCGCGTTTCAATCATGGTGAACTTCAGAGAGTTATTTTCAAAAGGATGTTTCACGCTCTATAACATTTTCCATTTGAACTACATTAACGAAATGTTCTTTTTAATTATCTCGAAACACTGTATTATAGTAAAATATAGATACATTTTTTTAAAATGCGAGAGATAGAAAAATCTTTCTTTTTTATATATGTTTTACGGTCGGGTCTGGAAACACTTTTCTCTCATCTGGCTGTCTCGCTAAATTTATTATTATTATTCTTTGTTTTTATCTTTTAATTGTTTCAATTACAAAAATAAATAAATAAAAAGATTAAAAGTCTGTCATCTTTGACAATCATACTGTTGAGTATTTTTCAGTTCATTTCACTGACTGTAGATTATAAATTGGAAATTGGGCTGGAGGACCTCAATTTGTTCATAGATTTTATGTTTGGTTTTTTTCGTTTTGTTTTTTTTTTTTGTTTTTTTTTAAAAAAATTATTATAGTACGCTTTCTTTCAAAACCCGGGTTCCCATACAACAACTAAATATTCATGTGCTTAAAAAATTAGAAAGTTTTGCCATATAATATCGTCTGTTGATCCCAAATCAGCTATTATAATGACATTTTTCTTCACAAATAGTACTGTCATCCATTTTTTTTTTAATCTAATGAGAAAAGGATTCTTTTTTGTTTAAATCCCAACCTGGAGTGTAACACACCCCTGTCACATCAATAAGTGTAGGTCTGATGGGTGGTGGTTTGGTTCCTTATCTGCTAGTGACTTTTTGTTATCTCTAGTCTCATGTTATTCTGTTCACAATGAGGAGATAAGCACAGGAGTGTTTACCCAACTTGACATGTGGGTTGTGTCCTTTTGGTGATAAGGACTTGGAGAGGACTTGGGTTTTTGAATTCAAGAAATCAAAGGAAAACCATATAGATGAAAAAGAAAAAAACAAACTTACATCATCTTTCCCCTTTAACTTTTTTCATTTGCATTGCCATCGGTCATCTAGACTCATCCTCTTTGAGAAAGAAAAAAGGGGAAAAGATTATATGACTAATCTGGTTCCATAATAAACATGACAACCCATGATGAACGTGTTAACCATCTCAGTAATTTTTAAAAAAACAAGTTAACATTTTAAAGGTTTTCCCTTGGGTCAGTGTCAATGATTACAAAATACGAATTTTATTTACTCATGCAAAAGCAATGACCAGCTGAATTCCAGCCCTTTTGAAATTTTGCCATGACTTAGCTATTGATTGTAGATGAAATGAAAAATTGATTAACGATTACCCCTTTTTAGTGTGGAAAGGGATGTGAACGTGATTACAGAATTTTCGCTAGATGATAAATGAAATGAGTTTTGGATGACTATTTCTTGTACAAATTTTCTTTAACCGCCCCCAAGCTTTCACTTTCCTTCCATCTTTTTTTTTAAAACCCCAGGAATGAGAAACATCAAAACTTGCCGTCATTTTTAAAAGTTTCTTCCACTTTTCTTGCTTTGCTTTAATTATAAATTAATTTTAAAAAATTTTATTTTGACCATTAGAATTCTTAATTTTTAAATAAACAATGCACTTTTCTGAGATGAAAATTACATTATAAATGTTTTGAACATTAAACAGTACTAGTCTTTAGTTTAATTTTTTTTTTTAAATTCTTTTTGGGAAAGGATTGCTCATTTTGTCAAAAGTTACAAGTTAAAACTTGCTGGTGTGCGCTAAAAGGTGTTATGGCTAAAAAGGTATATTAATATTGTAAATATTACCTTTATCATCTTTTCTGGCAATGAATAGCTTTGATTTATCTCCCCAGCCTGTCTGTGCCCTGTTTATTTATTGATGGTCTTTTGTCGCAATTGTATTCAGTTATGTATCAATTGTACTTGTAGTTTTCCTTTTCCCCCCATTTTTTTTTTCTTCAAATTTAAAAAAAACATTTCAGTTTTTCATTTTAATTGGATATTTCTTTTTTAAAATTTTTTTTTGCAATTTTATACATCGATAATATATATAATTTTAATATATTTTACCTTGCTTTTTTTTTTCCTCTAGCTATGAAATAAAATTGCACACCAATCATTGTGATCTCTCTACTGTTGAAATACCGTTTTGTTTGATTTTTTTTTTTTTTGTTTTTTTGGCTGGATTTTCCCTTCCAACTCCTCTATTCCAATTTGTAAATATTTTTCCCCATACCAAAAACTACATTTTCCCTGATCACCGTTATTGATCAAAGTACTTTTCCTTCATTACAATCACTGTTTTCTACGTGATTAAAAAAAAAAAATTGACTCATGGCTGGATAGATCTTTTGCTCGGCATCATGTGTCTTTTTTTACCCGTTTTTAATAAAAAAAAAATAAGATCAGTAGCAAATTTTTTCACCATTGATGATTGACATGATTGTGGTTTGTTTTTTTACACAGATTCAATGTTTCTATTTCCAAACACTTTCATGACAAAGTTAGCATATATTTTATGCAATTTATTTATTATGGGGCCCCTTAAAAAAAAAAAAATAACAAACTATACATATGTAAGGGAAAAGTTTATCAAACCTTTTACCAAAAACTTTTTATAATCTTGTTTCAATCTCAACAAATAGGTTGTTTTTCTCTTTTTCCAAGATTTAAAGTATCTTATAAGTAGGCTTTCAAGCTGAGTAATGTCTTGCAAAAAAAAAAAAAATAATAAAATTAAATTAAACCTTGATTAGCTGAATAGTTGATTGATGAACAAAGGACTTGGTGGAAACTGACAGATAAAGGGAAGGCTAAAATTAAGGTCAATATGACAAGAAAAGAGTTTATATTTTGTTATGTATAATTTCCAAAAAAAAAAAAAAAAATTTTCACATGAACGTTGTTTGAAATGAGAGAAAAAAGATATTGTGTAACAATTTAATTCAATATGGTGGGTTTGATTTTATTCTAACTTGAAAATGAGCTAACAAGTTTAACCAGGGGAAAAGTAATAATATATTCAATCCTGGTTTTCATCTGGCTCAGGCTTCAATGAGGTCAATTTACCTCCAGAACATGTTCGAATCCCTCTTAATTGCTCAGGCTTCAACGACGTCCCTTTTTACCCCAGAACCTGTTCCTAACCCTCTAATTGCTCAGGCTTCAACGACGTCCCTTTCCCCCCCCAGAACCTGTTCCTAACCCTCTTAATTGCTCAGGCTTCATTGATGTCCCTTTTCACCCCCGAACCTTTTTTTTTCCATCTCCTTGATTGCTTTGGCTTTGAGGA
>NW_027624964.1:0-7571 GCF_034508935.2 Berghia stephanieae
GGCCCACGGGCCGGCCAACCGTGCCGGGGTTTCAAATCCGGTTTGGAGCTTTATTCATACGATTTTATCGCCTCGTCGATTCGAGGCTTTACCGCACGGGCGTCCCTGGGGTAAGAAGCTCTCGCTACGGCCGAGAAGGACTCTAGCGCCGGGACGCTCCCGCGGTAAGCCCTCCGAGGGCCGAGGGAAAAAACTTTGGTCGAGCGCATTTCCTCTACGGAGCGAATTTGAATGAAATAAACCCACCACCTATGATCGCACCTGGGACCTCCCCATTGCCGACCGGTTTTGAACTTCGGGGCCCTTCCCGTTAGGGCCCTGTACTCGCTTGGCGGAGTGTTAAAACGCGTTCCCGCTACTTCGCTAGAGTCGGGCGATCGACGACTCGGGCTCGATCGAGTTGGCCCACGGGCCGGCCAACCCTGCCGGGTTCAAATCCCGGTTTGGGAGCTTTATTCATACGATTTTATCGCCTCGTCGATTCGAGGCTTTACCGCACGGGCGTCCCTGGGGTAAGAAGCTATCGCTACGGCCGAGAAGGACTCTAGCGCCGGGACGCTCCCGCGGTAAGCCCTCCGAGGGCCGAGGGAAAAAACTTTGGTCGAGCGCATTTCCTCTACGGAGCGAATTTGAATGAAATAAACCCACCACCTATGATCGCACCTGGGACCTCCCCATTGCCGACCGGTTTTGAACTTCGGGGCCCTTCCCGTTAGGGCCCTGTACTCGCTTGGCGGAGTGTTAAACGCGTTCCCGCTACTTCGCTAGAGTCGGGCGATCGACGACTCGGGCTCGATCGAGTTGGCCCACGGGCCGGCCAACCGTGCCGGGGTTCAAATCCCGGTTTGGGAGCTTTATTCATACGATTTTATCGCCTCGTCGATTCGAGGCTTTACCGCACGGGCGTCCTGGGGTAAGAAGCTCTCGCTACGGCCGAGAAGGACTCTAGCGCCGGGACGCTCCGCGGTAAGCCCTCCGAGGGCCGAGGGAAAAAACTTTGGTCGAGCGCATTTCCTCTACGGAGCGAATTTGAATGAAATAAACCCACCACCTATGATCGCACCTGGGACCTCCCCATTGCCGACCGGTTTTGAACTTCGGGGCCCTTCCCGTTAGGGCCCTGTACTCGCTTGGCGGAGTGTTAAACGCGTTCCCGCTACTTCGCTAGAGTCGGGCGATCGACGACTCGGGCTCGATCGAGTTGGCCCACGGGCCGGCCAACCCTGCCGGGGTTCAAATCCCGGTTTGGGAGCTTTATTCATACGATTTTATCGCCTCGTCGATTCGAGGCTTTACCGCACGGGCGTCCCTGGGGTAAGAAGCTCTCGCTACGGCCGAGAAGGACTCTAGCGCCGGGACGCTCCCGCGGTAAGCCCTCCGAGGGCCGAGGGAAAAAACTTTGGTCGAGCGCATTTCCTCTACGGAGCGAATTTGAATGAAATAAACCCACCACCTATGATCGCACCTGGGACCTCCCCATTGCCGACCGGTTTTGAACTTCGGGGCCCTTCCCGTTAGGGCCCTGTACTCGCTCGGAAGACCGTTTACGCGGCGTTAAACGCGTTCCCGCTACTTCGCTAGAGTAGTGCGATGGGAAATTCGGGCTGTTCGGAGGTCGGGCTCGGGTTTGCCATACGTGCCTGGGGTCGAATCTGAATTTGCACCAAAAAAATTTTTTTTTTTAGTAGTCCGCAAGAGGAAAAGGGCTACCTTACCAGGGGTTTGGGACGTATAGTAGGGAAGGCGGTCGTCGGTCGGAAAAATTGAAATTGAAGCAAGGCGAGCCGAAAGGCGCGCGGTGGCCTCTGGTACACCCACGGTCACCAGCGCCTGGACGAGCGGTGGTCGGAGAGTCCGGAGTCGGTCCCAGGTTAGCTCCTCGGTAGAGGACCTAGAGTCGTGTGAGCGCGAGCGTGTCCGGGCGGTCGGAGCAGTCCGACCCAGCAGCGAGAAGGCCGAAGGGGTGAACGTTTGTGCGGTAGAGTCGAGAAGGGCCGTCGGCGAAGGAGTCGAGCGCTGGGAGTTCTCGGCGTCTGGGCTTCGGTCGTCGGCGCCCGTAGCCTCCTGTCCCAGCGGGTCCGTCCCGCCGGGTTGGAAATGGATACGCTACCAGGTTGATCCTGCCTGTAGTCTTATGCTTGTCTTGAGGGTTAAGCCATGCACGCCTATGCTCACCCTACACAGAAGGGGAAGCCGCGAACTGCTCAGTATATCGCGATAATACACGGGGTGGGCGATGTTTGTCCGGACACCTGTAGGAATCCACGAGCTAATACGTGCACACGAGTCCTCCTCCTAACGGGGTTACCTCCGCGGGGAGAGGGCGCATTTATTAGGATCTTGACCGGCGGCGGGTGGTTAACGCCGCCCGCCAGGCTGAGGCGAACTCTGGGTATGTGACGACCGCTGTTAGCGGCGTGCCCGTTTGCTCGCCGTCCCATCAAATTTAGACGGCCCGGGCAAGAGCCCCCCGTGTTGGCTACGGGTGACGGAGGATCAGGGTTCGATCCCGGAGAGGGAGCCTGCGAGACGGCTACCACGCTTAAGGGTGGCAGCAGGCGCGCAACTTACCCACTCCCAGCACGGTGAGGTAGTGAAGATAAATGTCGGGGCTGGGCTCGCATGCGAGCCTAGCGGTCGGATTGAGCGTAGACCAAACACGTGCCGTTGATGACCTATCGGAGGGCAAGCCTGGTGCCAGCAGCCGCGGTAATTCCAGCTCCGATGGCGTATAGTTGTAGTTGCTGCGTTTAAAACGCTCGTAGTTGGATCTCTGAGGTGACGGCAGCGACAAACCGCGGGTGACGTTGCCCCGGCGATTATGCACCGTCGTGGTTTTGGGGATGGAGCAAGCGGTGCCTTCCGGTGCCGCAACCGGACCCTCGCGACGGATCTCGCCGGGCATCGCTTGCCCGTCGCTGCCGGTTTAGTCTCTTTCCGTCTTAAGCCGTGTCGGCTTGGTACGTGGCGTATCTGGGCCGACACTAAGGTACGGGCGGTGTTCTCCCTGAATCAATTGGAGTGCTCAAAGCAGGTCGTGCTCGCACAGCTTTGCTCGGAACGATGTGATGACGCCACCGCCCCGCAATGTAACCACGGGACCGGTCTCCGTGGGGGCGGTGGGCGAGGTCTATAGAGACGGCCGGGGGGCGGCGTACTACCGCGGGAGGGGTGGAATCCGACGATCGCGGTGGGACGAACAAGAGCGAAGGCACCGGCCAAGAGGCGCCTTCGTTGATCATGAACGAAAGTCGGAGGAACGAACGCGATCAGGTACCGCGGTAGTTCCGACAGTAAACCATGCCGACCGGTTACGCGGGACGTCCCCTGTGGGGAAGCCTCGCGAGGCCCCGGAGAAATCAGAGTGCCTGGGCTCCGGGGGAGTACGGTCGCAAGGCTGAAACTTAAAGGAATTGACGAAGGGCACCACCAGGAGTGGAGCCTGCGGCTCAATTTGACTCAACACGGGGAAGCTTACCAGTCCGGACACCGCGTGGATTGACAGACTGAGGCTCTTTCATGATTCGGTGGGTGGTGGTGCATGGCCGTTGCTAGCCCGTGGAGCGATCCGTCTGGTTCATTCCGATAACGGGCGAGACTCTGCCCTGGCGGATAACAAACGGCGGTCAAGAGGGGTCCGTCTCACGGGTTGGGTCGGCGTTTCGGCTCTCGGGTCGGGCGTCGGTCTTCCCACTCAGGGAGAGGCGGTGCCCCGGACCGCCGTCGCGCAGGCCGCGTCCTGCAGGGATTGACCTCGAGCAGTGCG
Source organism: Berghia stephanieae (assembly GCF_034508935.2). Taxonomy (NCBI): domain Eukaryota; kingdom Metazoa; phylum Mollusca; class Gastropoda; order Nudibranchia; family Aeolidiidae; genus Berghia; species Berghia stephanieae. The sequence goes on from NW_027624964.1 coordinate 3,767, forward strand.
TACGAGATGGAGCCATAACAGGTCTGTGATGCCCTTAGACGTCCTGGGCTGCACGTGTGCTACAGTGGTGGCGCCAGCCGGCGCGGTGTAGACCGTGAGCGTAGGAGTCTTCATGTCCGGGGTCGGTCTTCCTGCGAGTTGGGCCGTGAACTCGGAATGCCACGTAGTCACGGGTCAGCATCCCGTGCCGACTACGTCCCTGCCCTTTGTACACACCGCCCGTCGCTACCTTCGGTGGACGGCGCAGCCAGGGCCCCGGAGTGGCCGGCGAGACGGAGCTTCGGCTCCTGAAATCGCAGTCGTCGCGATGTCGCCCGAACTGCGCTGCCCGAGAGGGTAAAAGTCGTAACAAGGTTACCGTAGGTGAACCTTCGGTAGGATCACGTCCGATTTCGTTTTGCCCCCAGCCCGCCCCGACGGGTGAAGGGTTAAAAAACACTGTCCGGTGAGGCCGGGCTGCTCCCTGGCCGGGGAGCGGTCCAGGCGATAAACGGGGCGGCGGCGTTGCGCCGCGAGTAACCGCGCGCGCAACGCTTGCCCCCCCCACCCTTTGTCGTCGTTTGGCCCTTAAGCGAGAGAAAATAAATACAACCTTTGGCGGTGGATCACTCGGCTCGCGCGTCGATGAAGAGTGCGGCCAGCCGTATTGAGTCGTGTGAACTGCAGCTGCCTCATTGAACATCGACGTCTTGAACGCAAATTGCGGCCGTGGGCGTAAGTCACCGGCCACGTCCGTATGAGGGTCGGCCCTACGACGTCGCCGCAACCGGTCTTCTCGGGGGGACTGAGCGGCGCGACGTGCCGTACCGGTCGGGTCTCGTCCCGACTGGCGGCCGTAGATCGAGGGCTCCCGTCTGACCACGGGAGACGTCGTCCCACCCGGCCTCTGGTATGGGCGGGGGACGACGAATAAGACGCGCACCGAAGACGGGGAAGCACGCACGCGTCGGCTGCTTCTTCCTCAATCCTCGGGCCTGCTCGATGTACACGCGAGCGAGGGCTTCGTGGGGGTATGCGGGGAAGTAAGTATAACGACGCGCGGCGAACCCGACGGATGGGGCGATCTGCCGACTCCATATCGGACGAGGGTACCCGCCGAACTAAAGCATTTCAGTAAGGGAGGAAAAGAAACCAACGGGACTCCCCCAGTAACGGCGAGTGAAGCGGGAAGAGCCCAGCGCTGAAACCCCCTGGGCCCGTGCCCGCGGGGAGCTGTAGCGTTCGGGTCGTGTCGAGCGGGATCGGGAGCGCCGCGCGAGTCTTCTCGAGCGTGGCTTGCCCAGAGCGGGTGCCAGGCCCTTGCCGGCGGCGCTCCCTTCCTCGCGACCTCGACCCGGAGTCGGGTTGCTTGGCAGTGCAGCCCGAAGCGGGTGGTAAACTCCACCTAAGGCTAAGTACCTGCGCGAGTCCGATAGCGAACAAGTACTGTGAGGGAAAGTTGAAAAGAACTCTGAAGAGAGGGTGCAAAGCGCGTGAAACCGCCAAGGGGTAAACTGCTGAGCCGAGCGACGTGTCCCGCCGTGGCGGCTGGTCGCCCGTGCCCCCCGCGAGGCGCCCCGGAGACGGGACGCCTTCCGAGTTCGGGGTCGGGCGCGTGCCCCACCACGGCGGGTCTCCGCTGCCACCGGCACCGGCCGTCTCGTCCGCGCGCCCTACGCGGGTCGTCGGCCTGCGGATCGTGGCGCCGAGTTGGCACGAGAGCGGTCGTATTCGGGTTGCCGTGGTCGACCGCGGACAAACGGCGGCGGTTCGCCCCGGGGGTTTCGGCCTCCCGGGCGGGCGGCTCCGGTCCGTCGAAAGGTGCGCAGCGTTATTCCGGTACCTGCCCGACCCGTCTTGAAACACGGACCAAGGAGTCCGACGCCTGTGCGCAGCCGCAGGGTTTCCACTAAACCCCACGGCGAAGTGAAAGCGAGAGGCCCTCGCGGGCCGAGGGCGGGATCTCTCGGGCGACTCACCGAGTCCCCGGAGCGCACCGCCGGCCCGGCGGTCGCCGCGTTGACGGCCCTGTCGAGCATGAGTGCAGGCGTCGGGACCCGATAGATGGTGATCTACGCCTGAGCAGAGCGAAGCCGGGGAAACTTGGTGGAGGCTCGAAAGCGACTCTGAACGTGCAAATCAGACCGCCCACTTGGGCGTAGGGGCGAAAGACCAATCGAACCATCTAGTAGCTGGTTCCCTCCGAAGTTTCCCTCAGGATAGCCGTGCCGACGGAACGATTTTCACTCGGTAAAGCGAATGGTTGGAGGCATCGGGGGCGAAACGCCCTCGTCCTACTCTCAAACTTTCAACGGGTGAGGCGCCAGACCCGCCTCGCACGGGGCCTGGCCTAGAATCACGGGTGCCGAGTGGGCCATTTTTGGTAAGCAGAACTGGCGCTGCGGGATGAACCGAACGCCCGGTTGTGGTGCCCAACGCAGGGACGCTCACGGGAAAGCTAAAAGGTGTGGGTCGGTACTGACAGCAGGGCGGTGGCCACGGAAGTCGGAATCCGCCAAGGAGTGTGTAACAACTCACCTGCCGAACCGACCCGCCCTGAAAATGGATGGCGCTGAGCGTCGGACCCACACCGGGCCGCCCCGCCAGCGGGAGGGGTGCGACTCCCCTCCCCCGGCAGGCCGGGGCGAGTAGGAGGTGCGCCGCGGTGGCGTGAAAGTCCGGGAGCGATCCCGTTCGGAGCCGCCGCGGGTGAAGATCTTGGTGGTAGTAGCAAATATTGAACGGAGAGTACTTTTCAAGGCCGAAGTGGGGAATGGTTCCGCGGGAACAGTGCATGTACGTGGGTGAGTCGGTCCTAAGGGGCGGGTTAGCTCCCTTGCTGAAGCGGGTACGAAACACGCGCCGGGCGGGCGGCCGAACGGGCGCCGCGCCTGGCCTGTCAGTCACCCTGCGACCGCCGAAAGGGAATCCAGTTAAGGTTCGCTCTCGGAACCGGCGGCGGAGAACGCCCCCCTCGTCGCGACTACGTTCCGGCGTGGGGGGCGCCGCGGCGACGCCGACAGAACGGGGAACGCTGCCGTGGGCACCGGGGAGAGCCGTCGTCTCTTTTTAAGGTCTGGTTCGCCCTGGAATCGGGTCGACCGGAGAAAGGGCTGGCCAGGCCGAAAAGCGTCGCCGTAAGACATGGCTGCGTCCGGAGCGCTCACGGCGGTCCGTGAAAACCCCGTCGAGGGCACGTCAATCTCGCTGCCGGCCCGTACTCATGTCCGCAGCAGGTCTCCTAGGTTAGCAGCCTCTGGTCCACGGAGTAATTAGGTAAGGGAAGTCGGCAAAATGGATCCGTAACTTCGGGAGAAGGATTGGCTCTGAGGGCCGGGACGGTCGGGCTAGGGGAGGAAGCGGGCAGGACCGCACGCACCCTGAGGGGACACTCCGAGGGGGAGAGACGTGCGCGGAAAACCCGTGGGGGCCCCGGGCCGAGCGGCCTCGCTCGGCTGACGCCCCTTCGCGGGGCGCGTTGGCTGCGCGGGGGACAACCGACGCGACCTCCGACTCACGCTGTCTCAGAACTGGGCACGGACAGGGGGAATCCGACTGTCTAATTAAAACAGAGCGTCTCGACAGCCTGAAAAGGTGTTTACGGGACGTGATTTCTTTCCCAGTGCTCAGAATGTCCAAAGTGAAGAGATTCGCATAAGCGCGGGTAAACGGCGGGAGTAACTATGACTCTCTTAAGGTAGCCAAATGCCTCGTCGTCTAATTAGCGACGGCGCACGAACGGATTAACGAGATTCCCCACTGTCCCTATCTACGCCCCGGCGAAATCACAGCCAAGGGAACGGGCTTGGTGAAATCAGCGGGGAAA
>NW_027624965.1:0-7569 GCF_034508935.2 Berghia stephanieae
CTCACTTAACTGTTTTAAACCCCAATTTTTAAAAAACTTCAAGAAACACTTTATGTTTGTTTTCGTGGGCGTTATATTTTCTGGATGGAAAAAAAAAAAAAAATAAAATTTGCCCTCTGGGGTTTTAACAGTGTTTTTGTTTTCAAGAATAATTTTTTTGATTTTCAAAAGGAGTTAAAAAAAATTTGTTAAAAATATAAAAAAATACAAAAAACAATCAACTTTTACACTATTTCGTGTTTTGACACTTTAAAAACTGGCTCAGATGTTTAAATTTTTTAAAAAAAAAAACCAAACCTTTTGCACAATAAATTTTAAAACCAACTTTTTACTTTTCACTATTTTTCTGTTTGGTTTTTTTGGGCCCAAGGGTAAACATGAAAAATTTTTACTAAAACACAGCTACGTTTGCAAAACCTGTTATTTTAAAAATTTTTTCCCAAAACTTTAATAATTTTTTACATTGTGACGACTGCCCAGAGACAAAAAATCTTTTGGGGGAAAAGGGGGTTGATGATAAAGATGAGATGATAAAGATGATGATATGAATAAAGAGTTTATATTGAGGGATGATGACGAAAAAGTTTAAAAACATTAAAAAAAAATAAAACCCACGAATGAAAATAAAATAAAAAATAAAATAAAATAATAATAATTTTAATAATAAAAAAAAAAAAATAATAATAAAAATTGATAAAAAAAATTTAATTTTTTTATTTTAAAATCATATAAAAATTTTTAATTTTTTATTTTATTATTTTTTATTATTTTTTAAATATTATTTTAATATTTAATTATTTATTTATTAAATTTTTAATTTTATTTTTAAATTATTATTTATTTTTAATTTTTATTATTTTTTTTAATTTTATTTTTATTTTATTTTTAAATTATTTTTAAAATTTTTTAAAATTATTATTATTAAATTATTATTTTATTTTTATTAAAAAAAATTTTAAAAAAAAAATTTTTTTGGGGCTGTGGTTTTATTTTATTAATCTTTTATCTTTCATCATCACATCATCATCATTTTTTTCCCCCGGAAAAAAAATTTGTTGCTTTAGAAAACAATTCAATTCTACAGGAAAAATTTTTTTTGGAAGTGAGTGGATCGAAAAAAAAACTTTTGCCAACCATACCTAGGACACCCAATCAATTTGGATAATGGAAAAATTTTTCTTATTTATGCTGTTTCCCTTTGATGCAATAATCCCTTTAAAAAATTTTTAAAAAACTTTAAAAAAACAAACAAAAAAAAATAAAAAAAAAAAACAAAAAAAAATTTTAAAAAACTTTTTAAATTTTTTGCCCCGGGGCTCACTCCCAAATTTTAGAATTGAAAGGCAAAAAAAAATTTTTCCCTATCACTAAAAATATTTTTTTAAAAATAGTTTTTTTTTTTACTGACAAAGCAGTAAAAATACTCTTTTAAAAAGGGGAAAAGTACATATCTTTCTGCAGGGTTTTGGGGAACAAAAAAATTTTTTTCCAAAACTGCGAAAGCCCCTTTCTGAATTTTCCCCCCCAATTTTTTGCCAAAAATTACGGTTTTTCCCCTCTTGCCTTTTTTCCTTTTCCTGTTGTCCTTTGATCTATCCCCCACTTGCAGGGTTTACATTTTTTTTCTTGTCCCTTCTTCCCCATATCACCACAAGATTTTTTTTTTCTTTTTTTAGTAAAAAAATAGAATACGCGGGGGAGGGCTTTTAAATTTTCTTTGTTTTGCATGACTTTGGTTTTTTTGCATTTTATAACTTTGATTTTGATAGAATTCTTCCTATATGGGAATTTTTTTTCTTATCCAACATGCTTTTTCCCCCAAAAACAATGTAAAATTTTGGGAAAAGAGAAATTTCCCCCAGTGTCTGAAGGATTAAAAAAATTATATTGGAAGGCACAGACAACTGAAAAAGGGGAGAAAAAAAATGGGGAAAAAAAAGAAAGAGGAGGGAGAGAGAGAGAGAGAGGGGAGAGAGAGAGAGAGAGAGAGAGAGAGAAGAGAGGGAGAGGGAAGAGAGGGAGGGAGGAGAGGAGGGGAGAGAGAGAGAAGAAAAGAAAGAGAAAAGAGAGTTTTTTGGGGATGTTTTTTATTATTATTTTTTTCAAAACTTTATTTTACTGGAACCCCCCAAATTTAAAATTTTTTTCATGTAGAAATAAAAAAAAAAAACCCCAAAAATAAAGTATCTGAAGTAATGGGGATTACAAAAAAAATGTTATTTTCCCCCAAAAAATTCAAGGAAAAGAATCTGTCTTTTTCCCTTTATGGTTTGCTGTTTTATGCTGAAATTTAAAACCCAAAAATTTAGATAAAAGAGGTTACAGGAAAAAAAAAATTTTATTTTTGTAAAAAAACAGTTCTTTTTTTTATCTTTGAAAAAAAACCCTTTTCTGGGGAACCTTTTTGCCAATAAATTCAAAAGTTGATGAGTTTTTTATATTATTAATTTAGCCAACTTCACTACATTTATCCTTCATCATTACAAAAGTTTGGGGAAAAACATCCTTTTCCTGGAACTCGATTTTCAACGCTTTTTATTTGCTTTTTTTTTTAAATTTTTTTTATTATTATTATTATTATTATAATTATTAATTTTTTAAATTTCTGTTTTAACTGTCATTTCACGGGGTTTTTTAAAAAAAAAAAAACTAATCAAAACCCCAACTCCCTTTTTTTTTATACTAAATTTTATACAATAGAAACAAAATTTTAAACCCCTTTTTTTTTTAAAAAGGGGCCCTTTTAACAATCAGAAATTTAAACTCAGTTTTTCCTTTTGGGGGTCAGCATAATAAAATTTTTAAAAAAGGGGGTCGGGATTGAAAAGAAAAAACTTTAAACACAAAAAAAAAAACCCCCCCAAAAAAAACCCCCTTATCCTGTAAAAGCCAAAAAATTAAAAAATTTTAATTTTTATATTTCCCCCTTTTAAATTTTTAAGCAAAAAACTATTACACAGATAAAAAAATAGGAAACCTTTTTTTTTAAAAAAAAAAAGAGGTTAAAAAACCCCTTCCCCCTTTTCATGGGGTTCCCCACCAGCAACCAGGTATACTGAGCATTCAAACTTTTCCAAGGAATTTTACACTTTCTCCATTCGTCATGGTTTAGGCCAATGCGACATATTTTTTGACCATACAACGATGGCGAATATTTTTTAAAAAACAACATAAAATCATTTTGGGTTTGCAAAATTTAAAAAACAAAAAAATATCCCTTACAAAAGACTGGAACATAAGGGACTTTTTAACTAATTTATTTTACCTAGAGATGAAAAACGATACAAAAAAAAACACTTTTTATAAAAAAGTTTTCAAACAAATTTTGGGGTTGGGAGGGGAAAACAAAAGAAAAGAAAAAAGAAAAACAAAGGAAGGCAATTTTAAAAATTTAATAGTAGCATTTTTAATTTTTTCCATTATTGTTTTCAAACAATTTTAAATTTTTTGGGGATTCCTTCTAGCTGGTATTTAAAAACATAAAATTTAAGTTTTTTTCACTTCATTTTTTTGTTACTTGGAAAAGTGAAGAATCACAAAAGAAAATATTTTGGGACTTTCTTGTGTTCATGTTTTGGTTTTTAAAGGGGAATTTGGGAACTGAACTGGCGCTCATCATTTTGGGGAAAAAAAAAAGGGAAAAAAAAATTTTCCTAAGCCAAATTTTTGTAATAAAAACTAAACCCGTAAGTTGTTTGGAAAATTTATTTTGTCACACAATGTCACTAAAAAAAAATAATGCATAAGCCAAAAAAAACAAAAAAATTTTTTGAACCCTATAAATTTAATGAAAAAATATGATTTTAACTGAATTTTCATAGTAAAATCAAAGGGGGGTTTTAAAATTTCCCTCAAATAAGAAAAACATAGGACTTTTTTAAACTTTTTAAAACGTCAACCTTGGATAACGAATTGCCCGGACCGGGAAAAATTTTTTCGTTATCCAGGGGGGTCGTTATTTTCCGGGGTTTTTTAAGATGGGGGGAAAAGGGGGGGGGGGGGGGGGGGAAAACCCCCTGAAATCTAATAGTGCGATGGGCCGGCCGTGCCTGAGAGAATCACGTCCAAAAAAAAATTTGAAGAGTAATTCCATGTTTAAAAAACGGAATAAGCTATGCCTTGCTAAAAACTCCCCAAAATTGCCATCCCCGAAAAAAAATGGGGGAACCAATAACATGTGTAACCTTGAATTTTTAAAACGAAATAAATACATTTTGTGGGAATTTTTTCCCCAAAAAAAAGGAGGGGGAAAACCCAAAAACAAATAAATGAGTGATGTCAACTTCCTTTTATCTAAACCGTTTTTGTTTTTTCTTAAAAAGTGTCGCTTTTTTTTTTTCCCCCAAACAAAATGTCCCGGGGCGCTTAGCAAACCCCTTCCGTGCGATTTGGGGCACTTTTTTTAACCAAACAAAAAGAAATTTAGCTTTATATAGCGCATTTTAAAAAACTAAATTCCAAACGCTTTACAAGGGTCCCTTAAAAACAACAACATTTAACACTAGGACGGGAATGACGCTTGAGGCATATTAAAATTTTTTTTTGGGCAAGACATTCTGTTAACGGGTAGGTCCATTTTAAAAACCTGAGGGAAAGGTGAAGAAATTTATAAAAACCTTTTTTCCCCCACTCACTATGCGCCGAGGTGAGGCCGAACCCAGGACTTTCCGATCCGAAAGCGGGGTCCCACCTTGGACCCAACCGCACAAAAAACCGTTATTCTTTTCATCATCTCGACAGGCAAAACATACGAAACGAATCTAAAAAGGGTTTTTAAATTTTACTTTACTTTAAAACAAACCCTCTTTTTTTAAATTTGGAAAGGTAAAATCGTTTTCCCCCCAAAAAGGGGCCAAAAAAAATTTCCCTACTCTATCTATTACACCAGGAGCCGGGGGCTCATTTTCCCCCTTTTTAAAAGGTGTGACGGGGACCAGTTTTTTTGTGCCCCAAATTTTAATTTTTTTTTAAAACTCAACTGTTTTGGGGGCTCTTTACATTTGGGGAGCGCAAAAGTAAACAAAAACATGAGACATAAGCCATTTTAAAAGATGAAAAAGATTTCCCCTTACCTTTTAAAAATATTTTTTCCCCTCGTTTAAAAGAAAAAAATCAAACCCAGTAAATTTTTTGACCCAAAACGACTTTGCCTTGTCGAAAGGGTTACGTCGTTATCCCCGAAGGGGGGGGGTGACAGAAAAAAACCCCCCATTTTTGATTTAGCATTATTGTACGTGAAAAACTGGAAAAGAAAGCCCTGAACTGCTTTAAAAAGGGGGGCCCTTTTTGTCTTTTGTTTTTTTTTAAATTTTATTTACAGACACTCAGACACCCCTTTATAAAGGATACTCAGACACCCTTTAAAAAGGGGAAGGGGCGCCCCAATGACTCTAAATTTTTTTTGCAAAAGGCCGAAAAAGATTTTTTTTTTTGGGGGGGGGGGGGGGGGGGTTTTGCGGCCAGAAGAAAAAAAAAACTTTTTTAAAAAAAAATTTAAAAAACTAGATAAATTTGGGAAATAATAAAAAAAACATTTAACAAAATATCCCAAAAAAAAAAAACAAAAAAAATGTTCCCCTTAAAAGGGGGGGGGGAATGTTTTTTTTTTTTTACCTTTTTCATCCAACCCCAAAACTCACAAAGTGGGGCCCCGTTTTTTACCACCTTTACACAAATTTTAAAATTTTTTTAAAAAAAAATTTTATTTTGGGGCCACCTATTTTTCGAATCTTCAAATTTTTCTACACCTATTTTTGTTTAAAAAACCCCGGGGGTTTTTCAATACGCTTTTTCCCCAGAAAAAAAAAACAAACAATTTTTTATTTTAAACCCAAAATTTTTAAAATTTAAAAAAACACACACAAATTTTTCCAAACACCCTTTAACCACACACATTCTTTACCTTTTGCTTTTTCAGGTTTGTTTTTTTTAAAAAATGTATTTACTTTTTTGTTTTTATTTTTTACTTGCCAGCCACACAGTCCTTTGTTTTCCCCTTAAAAAAATTTAAAAAACATCATGGGCCCGGGGACCCGTCCCCCAAAAAAGGAAAAAAGGTTTTTTTTTTTTTAAAGGCAAGATTGGGAAGGGGGAATTCCATTTTTAAAAGGGAATTTTGGGGAAAAAAGCTTCTTTGTGTGTGGGGTGTTGGGGTTTTTGGTTTTTTGCGTTTTTGTTGTTTTGCAGAGAAACTTACCACTGAACAAACCAAGCCCCGTAAACTAATATTTTTTAAAACTTTCCCCATATTAACCCAAACCCCCACACAAAACACACACCCCAAACACCACACACAAAACACAAAACAACACACACACAAAATTGTTCATTTTTGTCACTCTCAGCACCCTATAAAGCCTTAAAAGATACATTTCCCCGTAACTTTTATAAACTTTCGGAAAATTTTTACTTTTTTAGGAAATAATTTTAAATATTGTCTCTTTTTAAAGTCATTGGGTTTTTTTTTTTTTCCTTCCAAAAAGCGCTGTATGCAGGGGGAAGAAGCGGCGACATCCTTTTTTTCACGAAAAAAATTTTAACAAATTTTCCCAAAACCCCGACAAGTTTCCCCTGAAATTGACTGGTCGAAGGCCGGTTTTTTCAAGAAACCTTTAAAAAATTTTCCTTTTAAAACCCCAAAAAAAAACCCCAAATTAAATTCATTAAAACACTTAGCCCGGTTTTTTTGTTTAAGGGGTGGGCAAAATTTTGCCCCATTTTTTTTCCTATTTTCCTCATTCCTTGATGTCCTTGAAAGTAACCCCCCGCCAGTTTCAAAGAATTTTTTGGGGGGGAATTTGTTCTTTCAAAAAACAAACAACATTTTCATGCAGTCTGAACAGCTAATGGGCAAAAAAAAAAAAACGGTAAGTCGATGGTGGACATATGTATTTTTGATAAAAAACATCAAACATACAACAACATACATACACATACAAACATACATACATACATCATACATACATAAAAATACTACTAACATACATACATACAAACATACATACATAACATACATACATACATACATACACAACAACATACATACAACATAATAAATACATACCATAACATAATAAAAAAAAAAAAATAAAATTAAAAAATAATAAACAACAACAACATCAACAACATAAAACACCAACAACAAAAAACAAAACAACAACAAACAAACAAAAACAACAAAAAAACCCAAAACAAAAAACAACAACAACAAAAAACAAAACCAAAACAAAAAAAAAATAAAAAATAATAAAATACATTAAAACAAAACCCACAAACATACAACAACAAAACAACAACAACCAAAAAAAAACAACAACAACTACAAACAACAACAACAACAAAACAACAAAAAAAAAAACAAAAAAAAATTCAAAAAACAAAACATAAACAAAAACCCAAATAAAAAAAATAATAAAAAAACAAAAAAAATTTTAAAAAACAACAAACAAAATACAAAACAACAACAAAACAAAACAAAAACAACAACAACAACAACAACAACAACAACAAAACAACAAAAACAACAACAACAACAAAAACAACAACAACATACATCTACAACAACAACAA
>NW_027624966.1:0-7614 GCF_034508935.2 Berghia stephanieae
AAAAAAAGGAAAAATTGCATAAGAATATTGTATGTGTTTTTGAAAGCTATTCTAACAGTTATTAAACAAATGATTTGATATAAACATATTATACAGTTTTAGAATGTCGTAAGATAAAAGTACTTATTCAAATTCCTGTCAAAACCTGATAAACAACTACTTTTAATCATTGATGCCAGATTAGCGAACCATAAATAAAAATGAATAAAAATATGAAATGTGTTTCTTATATACAGTAAAAATTTTCAGAATATAAGATTGTATCAACCCAAGTTGTAGAATTTTCACTCAATTTAACATCTATCATGATTTTAAAATGCATCAGTCGAGCAAATCGAAAAGATTGAAAAAAGAGCTTTCATTGAATTTTCATAAATATACTGGTAAAAAAAAGTAAAATCGTTTACAAAGTAAATCTGAACCGAAACAATTAATGTTGAAAAATTAGTAAACGATTAGTAAAATCATCTGATACGGATTTTCCAAGTAAAGCACAAAAAGTGACAATTCCGTTTACATTTTGTTTCACGTAATAGACTCAAACCAGGCTAAAGTAAAAGAAAGTCAATCCTAAAACATTCATAAAATAACTAGGAACATATTTGGATGTTGTTTTGTTTTTGTTTGTTTTGCTTTTCACTCATGACTAAATTAACGGGTATTTTGATATGTTTGAATTCTTATAGTTTTTTGTTTTTTTTAAAGCACGGGATGAATTGCAATTTCTATACCTGGTGCTTGAGCTCCTACATAATCATCATCACTGTCATCTTCATCCCCAGGCATTATGGCCACACCAGAGTGAACAGAGTGAAGGAGCTCTTCTGTTAAATAAAGACATTTTTTTCTTTAAAAAATCTTTAATTTTTAAAACTAAGAAAAAGCTCTCTAAAAAATTATTTAAGATAAAAATAAAAAAAGAAGAAGGAATTACTTGCGGAAGGGGTAAAAAATATGTTAAATATATGTGCAACTATGAGCCTCAAACTAGTAGAATGTCAAGGTCAATCAGATGCTAAAGATTGGATTTTAGGTCGTTTGTAGAATTCAAGTTAAAGTTTTGCTTTTATAAATGAGATTTAAGAATTTTCTTATCCTCCAAATAATAATTTTGACCTTAAATACAATGTTCAGCATTTATTTTACTCAGATATAATACGTACCATCTTAAATCTCCTATATAAAAGCAAAACTTCAACTTGATGAGGTATTTGGGGTAGAAAATTGGAAATTTAAATTCTAACAAAAAATAATTACTTGAATAAATTCAGTGTTCTTCACATTCCAATTAATGAATACAGTATGATGAAAATGATTAAGGTTTAATTGAATGCGTTACTTAACATTTATTTAGATAAAAACCAAAATATAATGGGCACCTTTCTTTCCTGAGGCAGAATGACCTGGCTTGTGATCTTGTTTAAATTTTTCCTTGTTTCCTTCTTTCTCGGCTTCCTGCTTTTCTTCTTTTTCCTTTCTCAATTGTTCATACATAGGTTTGTACTCACTGAATGAATAAAAAGTAAAGTTAATTGTTAAAAGCAATTTTTAAAAAATCTTTAAATAAAAATAAAATAACAAGAAACAACTACAAAAGTCATCTGGAAAGATTACAATACAAAGAAGATTTGTATATACCAGGAAATCAGATATAAATCAACAAAGGCAATTAAAAATTTTAAAAAGAAAAAAAAATGAGTTTAAAAATACATTTCTTCTTTTGATATTTTGTGTACAGTGATATGAAAATTACACTATTTAATAATTCATTACCACCTCATTTACGTGAAACAAGAGGAAATATGAATAATACATTTTTTATATATTTTTCAAAGTTCGTCTTACTTTTCATATTCCTCTGCTGCCTCAGCAATTCTGCTGACAAACTCGTCCATTCCTTCTCCTGTCACAGCAGAGACTCCAACACTCTACAGAGATAAGAATTTTGTTTAAAAGATAAAGAAATATTCTTTGAAATAAAAAAATAAAAATAAAAATAAAATAAAAGCGATTTAAAAAACCAACAAAAACAATTATAAAAAATGAAACTAACAATAACTACAACAAATAATACAAACAAAAAACAATAACACAAAACAATAAATAAAGTGTTGATAATTAGCTTTTCGACTGAAAGCAGATGGTTTCCACTATCCTTGTGAGAGAGAGAGAGAGAGAGAGAGAGAGAGAGAGAGAGAGAGAGAGAGAGAGAGAGAGAGAGGAGAGAGAGAGTAGAGAGAGAGAGTGAAGAGAGTGAGAGAGAGAGATAGAGAGATAGAGAGAGAGAGAAGAGAGAGATGAGAAAAGAGAGAAGAGAGAGAGAGAGAGAGAGAGAGAGAGAGAGAGAGAGAGAGAGAGAGAGAGAGAGAGAGAGAGAGAGAGAATCCAGGAACGATATCATTATTGATATCACATACCTTGATATTCATGTAGAATTCATCGAGAACAAGACTCATAGAATGCGTAAGGTTGGATACGTATGATGTCTCATGCTGGAGGGCTTCCTGGAATGCCTCAAAATCTTTCATCCAGTCCACAGCGAATTTGTGACTGATTATATCAATCTGTAATGGATATATTAATAATTAGTTTTATTCAAAAACTAGTAAGGAAACAAACTACTTTCTGCTCCCTTCAGTATCAGTTTTCTTGGCCCTGTACAATTCTATATTTGACTATTATATTACAAATGGTGTTTGAGTCAAAAGATTACTTGCTGCATTCTTTGTCAATCATTGATAGAGATTCAAGGATATATTTTAGTTTAATCCTATTATTATTTTTAGTTTCAGACGACCTAATGCTCAATTCACTGCCACAGTTTGGTAATAAGTCAGATAGACCTACATTATTGATTTTAAAGTGGAAATGATGAAAATTGAGTTAAATCAATATGCTCTCTTTGAGGAAAATAGAATGTAGTTTCTTAATTTTTTAAATATCATAGCTTTAATGCATAAATGAACTAGAATTCAGACAAGTGCTATTACTTCTTGATGAGTTTTAACATAATTTTTTTGTTTTTTTTTTGTAATTCTCTGTAAGACATGACTCATGTAAAAGAAAAGATGAGAGGGAATTTCAGTAAAATAGTAATTTATGTCAACAAAAAAAAAAAAAAAAAAAACGGTTAAAAGTAAGCTCCAGTTTAATCAATAGGTACACTTGATGTGGACTTTTTAGTTTTCCACTTTTCAATAGTGTGAACGAGCAATGAATTTGAAATAAAAGCAGATGATGAGAACAGTATAAAATGACTTATAATCAACAGGGAAATAAGCTTAACTTGCTTGCTCAGTGTAGAAAGGTAGCAGGGTTTGTCAGCCGGCTTCTTGTGTACCCTAAGTAGTTCAGAGAAGAATGGCGCACAATTGGTACTGAGCTTGATAGCCATAATTTTGGGTGGCTAATGGCGAAATTGGTAGTGTGACCGCTCGCTCTTCTCTCTCTCTCACCAGCAGAGGGTGTCATGTCAATTGGATCCTGAGTTTGGCACTGACCCCGTGACCTTTCATTCTCTGATTTCATCTGGCACTTCTTCATACCCTATCTTTCTCAATATTATTGATACAAGTGAATTTTATTCAACCCAATATCAGAGCTATTCAATGTGTGTCTTATTTGTTTATAAGTTACCATGTCTAGTTTCAAACAGAGAAGAGTGCATAAGCCTAATTTGCTCGCTCAGTGTAGAAACGTTTGCAGGATTTGTCAGTCAGCCTCCTTGTGATCCCCTAAGTAGTTGAGAAAAGTGAGGCTCACGATCGGTACTGAGTTTGATAACCATATTTTAGTGTGGCTGGATGGCTCATACAGTAGTGCAAGTGGTCGCTGTTCTCTCTCTCTCTCAGCCAGGCAGAAGGGGTCGTATCAATTGTATTATGTGCGACTATGTGGACTTGTGGTAGGTATGACACTCACTTTTAGATTGGAAGGTCCTGGGTTCGAGACTCGCTCTGTGCATAGTTGAGTCCTTGGAGAAGGCCCCTTACTCACATTCTCTCACCATACTCAAGTGTAAAATGAGTATCTGGCCATTAACGCATTGTCACTGTCTGAAAAAAGTGTAATATCGCCTAGCAGGCGTCATGTCTCGCCTGACATGTTAAGTGTTGCTGTTGACCAGGGACCCTGTGTAAAGCACTTTGAGCACTTTTAGTAGATATTGCGTTATATAAAAGCTCAATTTTAAAGCTCAATATTTATCCTGAATTTGGCACTGACGTCGTGACTTTTTATTCCCTGTTTTCATCTGGCACTTCTCCATACCCTATTATTCTCATCAATCAAAATATAGTAATTTTACTTCAGAATAAATTATCTCCTGATAATCAATTGGAACAAGCTTTACGTCCTAAACCTTTTCCACTCACTTTGTTCATGGCAATGATGAAAGGCAGTTTGACTTTGTACAAGATGCTGCAAGCATACAGCATGTTGGACATAAAGGTGACAGGGTTGGAACTACGAGGAGTGTCCATGACATATACTATCACAGTGGGAAAGCCAGATGCCTATAATGGGATAAAAATTTGATTAAAATAAAAATAAATAAACAAATATCCCATATATATTGCATATTTAACTATTTAACCAAACATTTCATAATGCTTCAATTATCCCGTCAACATGCCATATTATGGAACAAAATTGTGACCAACCATCTCAAAATGGTATTATGTCGGGTGATCTGTTTATTAAAATTGAATTTTAAGCTTAAGTTATGAAATTAGGGTTAAATAAATGCTGCTATTGAGAGAGTGAGTTTTGATTCTCAAAACTTCAAATAACTTAAATTTCTTATATTTGATGACTTTGACTTTAAAACAAACAGTTTTCATTGTAGTTCCTTTCCACATAACAACAGATTGATGATGTGGGTCAATTTACAATTTAAAATGAGTTGCTTGTTGGGCATCCTTTTGACTAGCTCTTTTACAATATGTTAATTTTTTTTACGAGTTAATTACTCACACCTAAATCAAGAGGAACAGAATGTGTAAAATGACATATCAAAGGACACACACAACCATCATTGTCACCCATCCATAATCAAACCCTGCTTATGGGAATTATGGTCTGATATTTTGATAGTGTTTATTAACTGTTCAAACTCAATGGCTAAAAGTTGTATGGGTATAATTTAAATAGTAACATGGGGGGTCTGACTGAGTCAATCGGTATATTTCAAGAAGATAAGTAAACAATAAAAAAGTGCAACCAAAAAATTAAATTATTTTTTTATGCTCATTTCCAAGCCACATGACATAAATTTCAAAACACTTATGACAATAATTCATGTAACAATCTTTTATATTGACAATATCATTTTTGATTTACTGTTTTTTATTTGAAAATAGGTGGATGTTGAACTGCCAGAAAAGCAGGACGAAAATGAAAAGAAAAAAGCCATCCCCAAAATCTATCTCCCTCACTGGGATCAAGCCTCAGATATCCTCATGATTATTGGACACAGAAGCTGGCATTATGTAATGGCAGCTATTAGACAATAATTAGATATTTGAGGTTGACGTTCAATCTCCAAGTCGAGGAAAGCTGAATATTTTTTAAGAATATTTTTTAATTGTATATTTTCCCTCTGTTTTTGTAGCATCATACCATTTCAGATTTTTATCTTGCACCATTGCATTACATACACTGATTATTGTCATTTGATGTAAGAAAATTTGAGGCAGAAATTTTTTGCCCTGAAATTTTGAATCTGATATAAGAAATTTATTTGTCATGTGTACGTTAAGTTTATACCAAAGATAAAATACCATTGAGTCATTTTAAACAATTTTCCCCCCAATGCAGGTTTACTTACTAAAGATTCAGTAATTGAAAACTGCCAGATGCTGACCAAGTAAAAACCTCTATCTGACCAGGAGTGTCCAGAAGAACATATCTAGAAAGAAGGGGGGGGGGGGGGGGGAGGGGGGGAAAATATATTATGTCAATGTTCAAGTAGAAGGAGTGAAGTCATAAATAAGTTTAAAAAAAAAAAAGTAGAATTCCCCCCCCCCCCCCCCTTTCCAAAAAAAAAAAAAGAAACAAACAACAACAAAAAAAATAACAAACAAGCTTAAGCTTGAACAATCAAAAAGCCAGAGAGGCAAGTCGTGTAAGGCATATTTTTGTTGTTAACATTATCCCTACTCGCTTTTATCTCAACTAATTGAACAACAACATGACTTCATTGAGGTTCTAACTTTAAACTTTTATAAAAACTAAAAAGCATCAAAAAGGGGACAGAAATACATAATTTGCTATTGAACGTACTTGTATTCTGAAGCCTTGCCATCAATAAACCCCATAACCTGTTGAACAAAAAAGTAATAACACATAATATATTAATAAAGACTTACTTAAAGATATCCTCTAACAGAGACAAAGAAGCATGAAAAGGTTTTATACCTATTCAAAAGCCATGTTGATTATCTGTCATATTTATATAAACAATAAGAGAACTAGGCTGAAAAGATCTGTTAACATGCCACTTTTGAGGGACCTCGACAGCTCAGTTGGTACAGCACTCAATTCAAATGCACCTAGAAAGACTAATTTCTGCCTCTATTTACAGAAATACATTGACATCGTTCTTTCAATAAAGCTTGTTGAGAAGGAAAGATTGATCTGTAGTGCTAATATTCAGGGCTTTGAAATATTATTTGTTTTGTTTGCTTTTAAGGGTTTTACAGCGCTTACAACACATTTGGGCATATCACTGCTAGAAATATTATTTGATCCTCTTTGCAATTGCTTAATTTCATAAGGTCCTTTTCACTAAAAAACTGCAAATTTTAAAAGTTTCCAGGTCTGGTTTAAACATCAGATATGACAATTTTATGTGGGTGTGATAGCGGTACAAGACCTTTAATATTGTGTTTTTAAAAGAAAAAAAGGGGAGGGGTATTCCTTTTGACAATGCCAATGGTAATGGTAGTAGATTTATTAAGCATCTTCTGCCTAAACCTCAAGGCGCTTTTAGAATAAGTTATAAGTACCTATATACTACTTTTTGAATCACAGTGACAGATAGCCTCCTTTATATCCGCAGTGAAAAAAATCTAACATATAAGTTTTTATAAGGACACATTTGTAAAACAGCAAATAAATCTATCTGTTACCTGATCAAACCGTGTTGCGAATAAATTGAGAGATGTGACGATTCCTCCATTGGGTCCCAGAGAATAACTTTGATATTTGTTAAAGATTGAAAACTACCTGAGAGGATTTAACAAATAATCACAAAATGGCTTCAGCCATGACATTTGCTACAAAGCATATTAGAAACTGATCAATAACAAACACTATAATGCAAAGAATTAATTCTTGACCTAAATGTAGTACATACATGTCAACTTTTAATACTTTTTAATTCGAACAGAACCTTTGAATTTTGTTCTGCTTCAATTTAAAAAAAAAAATTCTCCCATAATTTTACTTCAAGTATTAAAATAATTTTAAGCGCACACATTACTAAAATACACAAACATGACTCGCAAGTTTTCTGAAAGGAATACTGCTTCATCACTTCTTTGTAGTTAACTGTGTCTCTGATGTCTGTTCAAATAAAATCATACATGTTGTATTATGACAGATGATTCATAA
>NW_027624967.1:0-2500 GCF_034508935.2 Berghia stephanieae
AGCGCTTTACAAGGGGTCCCAAGCCAACAGCAACAATAAACACGAAGGATTAGACATGACGCCTGTCAGGCGATATTGCAATTTTATTCCGACAGAGACCATGTACTCATTTTACACCTGAGTACGGTGAAAGAATCCAAGTAAAGAACGTTTTCCAAGGACTCAACCATGCGCCGCTCAGAGTTGATCTCGAAACCTGGATCTTCCGATTCGAAAGCGAGAGTCATACCACTAGGCCTCATCACTAATCTGTCTACCACATAGCCTCACTGTTAACCCTCTCGTTACCGCCTATTGGAAAATCGTCACATTTGTTACGATACAACCGATGCAACCGTCACTTTTTTCATCCAGATGTCATTTCTTTCTGCTATAGCTATAGACATTCTGTAATATAATCAATATTGTCGAACAATATTATGTATAGAATGTGCTCGTTGCTTTTCTGTTTGAGTAAGAAATGTCTGTTTTTTTGTGTTGGGTGGGTGTGAAGTTTTGGGGAAAATTTTGAAAATGGCTGGTAAGGAGAGGGTTAATTCATATTTTTGTTATCAAACCTATAATAAATTTGATGCTGATTAAGAATCTGACGTCAAAACAGGGAAAATCCAAAAATAATGTCACTGTTTTATACTGTCACGCCCCCACACCAATATTATTTTCTCACAATGTTTCTTTGTCTTTTTAATACAAAAAAAAAAAAAAAACCACAAAAAACTGCACTGTTCCCTATGTATTTGAAATCAAACAGTTTGAGAAAATTTAATTTCACTTTCAATTTTTTGCTATTTTCTGGCAAAAGCAAAATCTTTTAAAAATTTTTCAATGAGGAAATCAATAAATTGTGGCCTGCAAAACATTGACACCAGATTATCTGATAATCTCTAACCAAAACATTGACACCAGATTATCTTATAATCTCTAACCAAAACATTGACACCAGACAATCCTATAATCTCTAACCAAAACATGGACACCAGATTGTCTTATAATATCTAACCAAAACATTGACACCAGATTATCTTATAATCTCTAACCAAAACATTGACACCATATTATCTTATAATCTCTAACCAAAGCATTGACACCAGATTATCTTGTAATCTCTAACCAAAACATGGACACCGGATTATCTTATAATCTGTAACCAAAACATTGACAACAGATTGTCTTATAATATCTAACCAAAACATTGACACCAGATTATCTTATAATCTCTAACCAAAACATTTCAATCATTTCAACTCTACAACATATTCGGGAACATGTTTGAAAACAATCTAGACTTCTGCAGATCTAACTGAATTGATCACGAAAGAAATGTTGACTTTGATGAAACTCTAGTTAGTGCTTTCGTGGAATAGTGAAATGATGGCTGAGATTCCAGTAAAATCAAACACCAGAAGAAAGGGCTAAGCAGGATGAAAGAAACAACCCCCCCCCCCAAAAAAAAAAATCAAAAAAAAAAATCAATCAATGAATCAAAAACCGCTTTGCTGATGAGCATGTTTGTCAACAGCGCACATTTTCAACTAGACTATCACAACAGATACAGTGTGATCAGTGGTTATGAAAAGTTTAAATGATTATTGCCGATGGGACCTGTGAAATGTGTTTAAATGACCTTCCTGGGGGCAAATAATGAGAAGAAGAAAAAGTAGAAGAAGAGGAAGAAGAAGAAGAATAAGTAGAGGAGTTATTAATGACGATGATGATGATGATGATGATGATGATGATGATGATGATGATGATGATGATGATGATTATAATAATAATAATAATAATAATCTCTTTCTCTCTCTCTCTCTCTCTCTCTCTCTCTCTCTCTCTCTCTCTCTCTCTCTCTCTCTCTCTCTCTGTGTGTGTGTTTGTGTGTGTGTATGTGTGTGTTTTCTCACTCACTCCTTCACACAAACAAACAATAAAGGTTCTTGTCACCCGATTTTCGTACCTTTTTACTCTATAATTACGTATAATATATACACACCACTTTTCATCCATCGACACTGTCCTCGACCTCCCTCTTATTAGCACATCGAGAAAGTCTCCTCGTGGTAGATAGAGGGTACAATGGAATTTTTAAAACGTTCTTTTCCTGTTTTTAAACTCATCAGCCTGCCTGATTTACCTGACGTTTTATATTCCAAAATTATAGGACGTTGTTTGTCTTTCAAGATATTCAAATCTTTTTATATGAATATTCTTCATATCGGGTATTTCGTGTAGGCAGTTTGGACTGCACAATGCTTTCTGCTCTTCTAACAATTGTATCTATTCTTTCTCCATCCCCAGCAGTAATAATAATAACAATAATAATAATAATAATAATAATAAAATAATAATAATAATAATAATAATAATAATAATAATAATAATAATAATGATAATAATAATAATAATAAATGTAATTTATATGGTGCTTTCTGCTCTTTTTACAATTGTATCTATTCTTTCTCCATCCCCAGCAATAATAATAATAATAATAATAATAATAATATAA
>NW_027624967.1:10000-22665 GCF_034508935.2 Berghia stephanieae
TATGGAAGTGAAAGCTGGAAAATGACATCCTCCTTAATACAGAAACTAGAAGCCTTTCAGAACAAGTGTTTAAAAAGAATTTTTAATTTATTTTGGCCTACAAAAATAAGAACAGTGGATCTATTAAAGAAAGCTGACTGCACTAGCATTGATAGCAAACTAAAAAGAAGAAGATGGCGTTGGCTGGGTCATGTGGCCAGAATGGAAAAAGGGTCACTTCCCAAGACAGCCTTGTACTGGACAGCAGATGGGAAGAGAAAGCGGGGAAGACCCAAAGAAACCTGGCGAAGGACGATGGAGAAAGAATTAAAGGAAGCAGGCCTGTCCTGGAATACAGCCACCGCAAAAGCAGCCGATCGCAAAAAATGGAGATGTCTGGTGGATGCCCTATGTGCCTCAAGGCCCGAAGAGGATTAAGTAAGTAAGTAAGTAAGTAAGCAAGTCCCAGACTAGAACAGGGCACATTCGGACTGAATTTTGCCAATTTTTATTCATTCGCTGACGCAGGACTTCAAGTCTTAGTCTGGGACTAGTTGCTAGGCTACATTATAGCGTCGGCAACATAGCAGCTATTTGTAGATTGAGAGCTTCGATAAGGAAGGATATTTCGTCGGTTACGAAGTTAAGGGGCAAAAAGTGTCGTGTTGCTATTGATACTGTCTTTAAAATTCTATAAGATAAATGCAGCTAAAAGAAAACAATCTTATCCATGTGTAACACGCCTGGACGGCGGTTGTGTTTTCAGTGCTGTAAGTTTGTGCTTGTTTTTCTGCGCTAATTTTTATGGGATAGTTTTGATTTTTATATCGTTGAATCTGTGAGTTATTAGTGTTACTATACATCAATTTTTTATATATATTTGAACATTGAGGGCTGTGATAAGTATGGAAAAAAACTTTAATTGTTACCATTTTCATTTGTCTACACAGCACACCATGTGAACATATTTTTACTTGATCTTGCTAGATATTTTAGGCACCCTGTGTAAAACAAACATTTATTTTTATCCTACTAATTGTTTTTACAACCACAACTGGGATTTTTATGAACACTGTTCTTTTAAGTTTTGCCACCGTCGTTCTAGTGGCGGCAACGAAAACAACACACAATACCAACCGTCAGTAGTCGTCGCCCGCCCACCCTACCCTTAGATTTCGACACCCACTGACACTGACTACTATTAAAAGAACTCACCCGGTCCATCAACCATCTCACCTGACCTAACTCTAAATACTTCGCAATATGATAATGGTGACAATAATATTTTACTCAATAATCGATTTAATCACAATAACAAGACGTGTGTGATGTATTTTAATGCAAGATCAATTCGTAATAAATCTGACGAATTTAACACCGATTCGAAGAGCGACCTAGCATTTATTATTGAGACATGGCTCAACCCAGATGGAGATATTACACGAAACAACACCACCAAATTACAAGTGTCATGGTCTCAAGTGAGTAAAGAGCTACTCGACTATGCATAAAGATATATGTAGAATGAGGCCCCAGAATTTACTAGTTACTATAAATGAAAAACAATTAACGATTTGTTTACAATGAAATAAAAATAATGATGGAATTTAATTAAAAGAGATAAACAGTGATCGTGGCAGTTACAAATAGAGATATGAATATTTTACGTAACTTATGATAATATGTCAGGTTCATAAGTTTACGTTTCCAGGCAGTTGATGGGCTTGGATGATCTATTCCTCTGATAACAGGATCGGACTCGTAAAATTCCACTTCCAGGCAATTGGTAAGAAGTTATTGTGTAGTCCTTTGACAGCGGGCTTGGGTTTGATCCTTGAAGATTATACAATCAAAGTTAAAAGCTCCGGCGTCTTAATGGTGTAGATATAATATCTACAAAGTCCCAAAAGATAAAAATCTTCCAGTATATATATAGGAATAGAGCGACTGGCCGTCCGGCATAGATTGTGGAGAGAAAGTGAGTGTCAAATGTTAGACCTATCAGCTTTTATAATAAGTGGCTACGTGACAGAATGTAGAACGAAAAGTATTCACGAATTAGAAATTAATTCGAGGGAAGGCTATAAAAGGAAAGACGATCTAATATAAGAAGGTAAAGTTTATCTAAGCCTACCGAAATATAACTGGAGTGAGATGAATTCAGTTCTTAATAAAATAAAATTTAATAAGATAATTGTGAACAACCTTTACTGTGACACCCCCACCCATGTTTAAAATATACTCTTTAACCATTATGGGAAAGATAGATTTTACAAACGGAAGTAAATTTACTATCATGATACTCTAGCATTAATCCATTGTTATGATTTGTGCTACAATTAAATTATTTATTAACTAGACATGGAAATGTTTATATTAACGTAGGTATATGAATGGGTGACAATAACAATGAAAGATTGTGATTACAAATCATTGTGATGAACGACATGATGGCAATGTGATTACAAATCATTGTGATAAACAATAGTGATGGCAATGAAGCATGATTTAAGTCGATGATATGAAGGTAATTTACTGAATGAAATGAATGAAAATGTAAATGAAATATTGACATTTCAATTATTAATCATAAATGAGTGAAAATTCATAACAATAATAGATAAAGAGAAGATTTCCCAAATCATGAATGGGTACGGTATATATATCCAAACAATACTCAATGTTACATTAAGTTGGGTCATCATGTTTACAAATAAAATTATCGAAATTGTGCGTTCTGATTTGGCATAATTTTCGAGGTAACTAACAGTATGCATGAGAGGTTAAGTTATACCCTTCTCACGTCATTACACTAATCGAGAAAGTAGGTCGGTGTGAATATTTTCACAGCCTGGTATGTGAGAGATACTGAAAATGTAATTTTGCAAAAATAGACTCCACCTTAGTACTCTACTATTATTCATTTTGTTATTTCTTATGTACGTGAGTGGTTTATGGTCCGTTTCGACCACAAACTCTTTTAGCGGTAGATATCTGCTGAATGTCTTTAAAGCAAAGACGATGGCCAGTCCTTCACGCTCTATTACAGAGTATCGTGATTCTCTGTCCAATAATTTTCTGCTTGCATATAAGCAAGGCATTAGAGTTCCCTCATGCTCCTGTAATAGTACACCTGCGATGCCCTTATCAGACGCGTCAGTTCTTACAACAAATTCTTTTGATATGTCGGGTAATTTAAGAATTGGTTCTGAACAGAGTAATGCCTTTAATTGGTTAAAGCTATTCTGACACGCTTCTGTCCAAACAATTTTGTTCGGTGACCCATTCTTTGTCAGATTTGTTAGCGGTGTCGCGATGTGCGCGAAGTTGTAAATGTATTTCCTGTAAAAATTTAGGAGCCCAAGTACTTTGCGTACTTCTTTTTTGTCTTAGGTGGTTGCAATTGTGCGATTTTTGTTTGTTTTTCTGTCTCGGGTGTCTGTGTCCCATGACCAACGGTATGACCGAGAAAATCAATTTTGTAAAATGCAATGCTTGTTTTTGACGGTTTTGTTGTTAAAGAATTACGTTTTAATGCTTCAAGCACTAATTCTAAGGTTGTCATGTGATCAGTCCATGAGTTTGAGAAAATACATGCGTCGTCAAAGTATGAGAGTGTAGACGGGATGTCTTTTAATAACATACGCATCATTCTTTGGAATGTCGATGCGGCTGTCGATAATCCAAATGGCATATAGTTAAATTCTAACAATCCTAATGGTGATTGAAATGCTGTGTATTTCTTACATGATTCTTTCAGTGGAATCTGCCAGTAACCTCTAGAAAGATCACATTTTGTCATGTATTTTGCTTGAGATAAGGCAGCAAATAAATTCTCTTGATTTGGTATTGGTTCTGCATCAAACACTGTTGCTTCATTTAATTTGCGAAAGTCGATACATAGCCTTATCGATCCGTCTTTCTTTTTCACTACTACTATTGGTGATGAGTATGGGCTTGAAGAATATCTAACTATTCCTGTATCTAGCATATCCTTAACTTCCTTTTCAACTTGTTCTCGTGCGTGAAATGGAATAGGATAGTTTTTCACGTTGATAGGGGTAGATGTGGTTAACTTTATGTCGTGTTCCACTAATGTTGTATGTCCGGGTGCGTCTGTAAAGACTGACTGGTACTTTTCTAATAATGACCTGATTTCTCGTTTCTGACATTCGTTTAGTTGAGGATTGATTGTGACGTCATTAATTGTAGTATTTTTAGAGTTACCGTGTTGTGGGGTGTGTTGTAGTTCGACATCATCGCTGTGAGTTTCGATGATTAATCCTACATTTGCAGCTTCCACATGGTTAAATATTGGTTGTGATAATCCGTCTCTATCGAAATATTTTTTTTAGCATGTTTGCATGGAATGTCTTTGTTATGTTGTTAATTTGAATCTCGTAATTAACACCAGATCGTACTGCTAATACCTTGAATGGTCCTTTCCATGTAGCTAAAAGTTTACTCGAGTCATCGGGTAAGAGTATTAGTACTTTGTCACCAATCTCAAATTTTCTTGACTTGCTTTTTCGATCGGAGTATTCCTTGTATTTCTCTGCTTTTTTAGTGACGGATTCCTGTGCTAGCTTACACGTGTCCTCTAATCTGTCTTTCAGGTTTCTTACATATTCGTAAGCAAACATAATTTCGTTATTGTCCTCCTCATTCCCTTTACAAATGTCGGCTACTATATTGATCGGGCCGCGAGGTGATCGTCCATACATCAACTCAAATGGGGAGTAGCCTGTAGATTCTTGGGGTATTTCTCTATATGCAAATAGGATTGCTGGTAAGTATCTGTCCCAATCATCTGGTTTTTCTGCTGACACTTTTCTTAACATATTCTTTAGAGTGCCATTAAATCTTTCACAAAGACCATTTGCTTGGGGGTGGTAGGGGGTTGTGAATGAGTGTTGGATTCCCATGAGTTTCATGGTTTCATGCATCATATGTGATGTAAATTGGGGTCCATTGTCCGACAGTATCTCATTTGGTATGCCTATTCTAGTAAAAATTGTCATCAATGCTTCAGCTATGTGATCCGATGTAGTTGATTTCAATGCTATCGCTTCTGGCCACCTGGTTGCGTAATCGACTAGTGTTAGTATGTGTGTATGGTTCCTATCTGATTTTGTTAAAGGGCCTATAATGTCAATTGCAACTTTTTGAAAAACTTTTTCAATAACTGGGGTTGTCTCTAATGGCAATCTCGGTATTCTGCCTTTTGCGACTCTTCTTTGGCATGTGTCACAAGATTTCACATATTCTCGGACGTCTTTAGTAATTCCAGGCCATGTGAAATTCTCGGATATTCTCTTCAATGTGGAAGAGCTCCCAAGATGTCCAGAAGTTATTGAATCGTGCGCTATTCCAAGGATTTTGTTTCTGTAAATACTCGGCGTGACCAGTTGTTTAGCTATTTTGTTTCTTTTCCTATGTAACCTGAACAGAATATCTTTTTCAATGATGTATTCAACTTTTGATTTCGTCCCTTTGTTTGCGATATTGAAATATGAAGTTAAAGTCGGGTCCTTTTTCTGTTCTTCAATGAACGTGTTCCTGTCAAATTGTTGTGGTTCAAGAGAAATAGTCATTGGCTTCTCTGTTGTGTTAGTCATCTTTCTTGTTTCTGCTAGACAAGCTGTTTCTTGGGTTAATGACCATTCTTTTACATCTGTTGGGTTGTCTTTAAGACCTTTTATATTGCCAATAATAACATCAGCGACGGGGTTGGGAAGTATACAGCATTCCACTATTCCTGTATAGTATGGGGTTTCTATGTACACATTAGCTGTTTCAAAGGTTTCGACTGTGCCACTGAATGTGATGCATTGTACCGTTTTTCCAGTTTTGTCTTCGTCATTGATCAAAGATGCTTTTATTCCTACTGTACTGCATCCTGTGTCTCTCAATATTTTGCAATCAGTTCCATTAGCTTTGCCTTCACAAAAAAATAGCGATCCTGATTTGTGAGTTTGTGTTAAAAGTGACATACCTTTCACGCAATACACATTTATATTTTCTCCTGACATTACTCGTGTCTGATTATTTACACTTGTTTGGAGTTATGCATTTGCAGTTTCTTTTGGATATCCCACGATTTTGTAACATTTGTCTGCTGTGTGGCCTTTCATTCCACAATATTGACATTTAATTATAGGTTTGTTGGTTTTCTTATACTCAGTATTATTGTCAGTGCTATTTCTTGTTTTGTTTTGATAGGATCGGCTATGGTCTCTATTGAACTGTTTGTTCCATGGTTTGTTACTATGATCATCTTGTTTCACTTGCGTGTTCCGAGTGATTGATCGGCTCGTTCTATTTGAGTACTGAACTTTAGGTGTACCTGGACTCTGAGCAGCGGCAGCGTAGTATGGTTCCTTCAATGTTCTGCTAAGGGGTGTCAATGGATGTGCGCTGTTAAAGTTTTCTGCGTAGATTTTTAATTTGTCCAAGTTTTCTGGCTTTCTCTCTTTAAAGAATGCGACTAAATCTGGGTTGCAAGCTTGATAGATTCGATTCTTCAGCGTGAGAAAGTAAAGGCCTGCAAAGTCGTCTTGTTTTACGTTTGCCAACTCAAGCCACCGATTTAGAAATTGAGTAATTTGGTTCACGAATGTATTAAAGTCTTCTCCATTTTCCGGTTTTGCAGTGTGAAACCTTTCCTGGTAACCATCTTCCGTTAATCTAAATCTTTTTAGTAGAGCGTCTTTAATTTTACCATAGTCATCTGCATCTTCAGTTGTTAAGGTATAGAAAACTTTTAGCGGTTCTCCAGATAAGCAGTTAATCAAGGCTGTGGCCCATTTGCTTTCTGGCCAACGATAACCTTTAGCCTGAACTTCGAATCGGTGTAAGAAGGATTCTAGGCAGTCTGAGCGTTCATCGTATGTTGGCATGCGTGGAAGTTTCACGAAAAATTCATCACTATTATTATGTTTTCTTTCATGACCGGTTTTTGTTTTTTCAATTTCCAGCATCATTTGGGTCCTTTTGGTTTCTTCTTCTGCTAAAGCTATTTGTCTTTTTAGTTCCCTTTCTTGGACTCTTTCTTCTCGTTCTTCTCTACGTATTCTTTCTTCATGTTCTTTTTCTTCTCTACGAATTCTTTCTTCATTTTATTCTCTACGAATTCTTTCTTCATTTTCTTCTCTACGAATTCTTTCTTCATGTTCTTTTTCTTCTTTTACTTTCTCTTCGCACCATGAAAATATTCTTTCCTGGGGTATTTCTAAGTCCTTTGCGAGACTTAAGTATCTTTTATATGCTTCCATGTTGCAATAAATTAGTTACGATATTTTATATATATTATATTGACAGGATACTGTTACTGACTGTTTTATTTATTTACACTTACTGGAATGAACTGTTCTATTTTTAGAAATCTCTCTCTCTTATTTCAACTTATTGTGTATGTTGAATTTGATGCCTTTTATCGTTATATCTTATAAAGCAATGTGTCAATACAATGCGGAGTTATGACTTGAGTCAATAACAATGTGTCAATCGCGTGTACTCTAAACTATGTTACTACGAAAAATGTATCACCAATGTGTGTGACTCGTCGTTAGTTTGTGTACAATTATTCGCAATGACGCTAATATACTAGAGTGCGATAACAATAATAGGATGCCAAAATAATCCCAAGTTATCTATCACTAAATATAACACGACGGCTAGTAGACTCCTTTTATTATTATTTAGTTTTTAAAGACTCACTTTTCAGAACATAATATATAAGTGGTTTTCGGTAACAGTAATATGCCAAAAATGCATTTAAAACAAATCACTATGCAAAACAAATCACGATGTCTATAGTTACTATGTGATGCCCAACTCATGTAAAAGAGAATAATGAAGGATATATTTACCAACTCAGTTCGTGGCTGGGACCTCTCTCTTGTTCAATGGTTGTTCAACAATTGTAATTAGGCATTGAAGAGTGTTTAACAGTGATGTCTGAAATACAAAATTATAAAATATCGTAAGATTTACAATAGTTACAAAATGTGTTCACAACACTGAGTGATTGGATGATAGGTGAATGAATCGTTATGGAATGTAAACATATTGAAAACAATTCATGAATGAGGCAAACAACAAAATGAAATGAGTGATGTAATAGCAAAGTGGACAAGGAATGAATGAATGAATGAAAAACGGAGTGAATAGATGAATGAATGAATGGATAATGTATGAATGAAAGAATGAAGGGAGGAATAAATGTATGAATGATTGGATAAATGAGTGAATAAACGAATGAATGGATGAATGAATGAATGAATAAATAAATGAATGAACAATGAATGAATGAATAATTTATAAATGAATAAATGAATGAAGGAATGAATCAACAAAATGCTATTCAATTTGAATGAAAGAATGAATGGATAAATTGCTATTCCATTTAAATGAAGAAATGAAAAAGAGAAAAAAAATTAATCCTGTAAATAGGGAGTTCAATTAAAATATGATCAAGTGGGGCAATTAAGAGTTTTACAATTTAAACTTTAAAGTTAGATGAAATAGATATATGTAACTAAATAAATTCAATTCTTTATATGTGTCCCCTCCAAAATGTCATGGTCTCAAGTGAGTAAAGAGCTACTCGACTATGCATAAAGATATATGTAGAATGAGGCCCCAGAATTTACTAGTTACTATAAATGAAAAACAATTAACGATTTGTTTACAATGAAATAAAAATAATGATGAAATTTAATTAAAAGAGATAAACAGTGATCGTGGCAGTTACAAATAGATTGTGGAGAGAAAGTGAGTGTCGAATGTTAGACCTATCAGCTTTTATAATAAGTGGCTACGTGACAGAATGTAGAACGAAAAGTATTCACTAATTAGAAATTAATTCGAGGGAAGGCTATAAAAGGAAAGACGATCTAATATAAGAAGGTAAAATTTATCTAAGCCTACCGAAATATAACTGGAGTGAGATGAATTCAGTTCTTAATAAATAAAATTTAATAAGATAATTGTGAACAACCTTTACTGTGACAACAAGATTATCTCTGAACCCAGAATTAACGGTCCCGGCGGTGGAATTTGTGATATACATAAAGACCATAATTTAAGGATAAAGAGCAATA
Source organism: Berghia stephanieae (assembly GCF_034508935.2). Taxonomy (NCBI): domain Eukaryota; kingdom Metazoa; phylum Mollusca; class Gastropoda; order Nudibranchia; family Aeolidiidae; genus Berghia; species Berghia stephanieae. The sequence goes on from NW_027624967.1 coordinate 19,084, forward strand.
ATATGAAATATCCATCAATGGAATGCCTGGAGGTTAAACAGTTAACACCACCTTCATCTGCATATATCAGCCCCATCACCAAGTAGAAATTCGTCAACGCACAGTGCATCATCCAGAATTTAGAAGATCTCTTTGACTCTGAAACAAATCTTTGTAATAAATAAGTTATCCTTGGAGCTTTTAATCTTCATTTCGAATCAACTTCAGATCACTACAACATATCTACAAAAACCATACTTGAAAATCACAATTTATAACAGCATGTGAGATAACCAACACACATCAAGGGTCACAAGGTTGACTGGGTAGTTACCGGGGGAATTAACATTTCTTATTTGTCACTGACAGAAAGATGCATTGTTGACCACCACGTGATCACATTCTCCTTCTATATTCCACAACCAGGTAGACCGAAACTTGTAATAACATCTCACAACCAGTGGGCCATCGATATTGTTGCCTTCAACGACCAGATCAGAGAGGACCTTGAAAATGGCCAACACCAAGAACACAATAATTCTGTTGAAATTTACAATGCCTGTCTCCCTGCTGTATTGGATCAACATGCGCCTCTACGATCTAGGATTGTGTCAGATCGACTTTCTGCGCCATGGATTGCCGCTGACGTACAGCATTCTAAACAGCGTTGCCAAGCAGCAGAAAGGAGATGGCTTTAAACAAACAACCAAGATGACCGTGTTATTTATAATCAGTGTGTTTATGATGTAAAAAACAACATTATTTCTGAAAAGGGATTGTATTATAACAGTCAAATTAACGCATGTTCCACCTCTAAATCCCTGTTCAATGTTGTTACTGAAATGAGTGGTAAATCAAAAACGAAAGTCATGCCAGGCAACATAGATAGAAATATTTTACCAGACGTGTTTGTAAACTATTTTAAAGAAAAGATTGCTAAGATTAGATGTAAGCTTGACTCATGCCAAAATGAAGAAAATTTGATTGTTAGCATGTCATATATAGGCACTCCTTTTACAGATTTTAAAACAGTTAGTTCATCATAAATACGTGATGTCATCATATCGTCTCCTCCTAAGTCCTGCTCATTAGATCCTATCCCAACAAATCTTCCTTTAAAATGTCTGGACTCAATCTTAGATATAATTACCTCTATTATCAATCAATCCCTTAGCCCTGGAATTGTTCTTATCTGCCTTAAAAAAGCAGCATCTGTCACCCCTCTCCTGAAAAAATCGAACCTTGTCCTTGATGATTTAATAAACTACCAGCCTGTATCAAATTTGCCCTTCATTTTTAAGTTTCTCGAACAGATTGTTTTAAAGCAATTAAAATCACATTTATTGTCTAACAACTTAATTGGAAAATATTAGTCTCCTTATAGAGAATATCACAGTACTGAAACTGCTTTACTGAAAATTATCAATGATTTATTACTGTCTTGTGATTGAGAATGTCTCCAAACTTACTTTACTTGACCTATCAGCAGCTTTCGACACAATAGATCATACCATTCTTTGTAACAGTCTTTTCGAGAATTTTTTAATCAGTGACACCGTCCTTCAATGCTTTAAGTCATATCTAAGTAATAGAACACAATCTGTCTTGAATGATGGCAAACACTCAATCGATTTACCATTGAACTGCGGTGTCCCACAAGACTCGGTCCTAGGTCCAGTCCTCTAAACTCTCTACACTATGCCCCTTGGAACCGCCATTGAGCCGCATGGAGTGAAATATCTCATGTATGCCAATGATACACAGCTGCATAAGTCTGTCTTCCCGTCTAGCGTGTATGTTGCCTCGCTTCATGTGGAACATTGTTGCGCTGGATGCAGAGTCATAGGTTAAAACTTAACGAAGAAGTATGTTTATAGTATGTCTATTTCAAACAGCCACGTCTCCCTGACAGATTGTGCAAAAATCTTGGTTTTGTACTGGACGACTTTTTAATTCTGGAATACCAGATTAACCATATTGTGAGGATCATGAATATTGAATTAAACAGATTGCAAAGAATGAAACGGTTTCTCCCATCCAGCCAGCTTTAAGCAGTTGTCTGTGCTCACATTCTTTCACGCCTCGACTATTGTAATTCGCTGTTGATGGGCCTTCCTGACAAGAAAGTTGACAAACTCCAAAAGACACAGACCAGGGCGGCCAGAATGGTTCTGGGCATTAGTCGACACGAGAAAACAAGTGTAAAAAGTATGCTCAGAACACTAGCTGCCGGTTTGAGCCAGAATCGAATAAAAATTTGCCCTTTTTTCTTTCAACGCACTCAATTCCTGATCCCCGATTCGCCAGCTCAGATCATCGGAGATCCGGCTATTGAAAGTGCCAAATACACGGCCTGTTAATTTCGGCGATAGATCTTTTTATAAAGCAGACCTACCATTTGGAACTCGCTTACTTTGTCAGTAAGGCTCTCAGGCAGCGTAGAAAGTGTAAAGAAAAATCTAAAGACTCATCCTTTCGAGAAATTTTTATCCTAGGCATTATCTTATTGATGAGTAAATTATACGTTTTATTTTTTAAATTCCATTTTGTTGAATGTCAATTTGATTTCCTAAAACTAGCATAGTTATTGTGTGCGACTGTTGTGTGTGTGTGTGTATGTGTGTGTATGTGTGTGTGTGTGTATCTGTTTGGCTTCGTCTTCTTCTTCTTCTTCCTCCTCTTTATATTATTATTATTATTATTATTATTATCATTATTATTATTATTATTATTATTATTATTATTATTATTATTATTATTATTATTATTATTATTATTATTATTATTATTATTATTATTATTAGTATAATTATTATTATTATCATTATTATTATTATTATTATTATTATTATTATTATTATTATTATTATTATTATTATTATTATTATTATTATTATTATTAATCATCTCGCTAGTTTACGTCAAAGAACAACAAAAAATGGTTAGAAAGTATAGTGGGGACAAAAGTTATTATGCTGGCATTGTAACTGACTGAAATAATGTAATTCACCAGAACACACTATCTCTGTTGTTGTTTTTTTGTGTTTTATTGTTTGTTTTTTTATTTCTTTGGTTTAATTTGTTTGGGTTTCAATGCATCTTCCATTGGCCTAAATATAGAATTGACAGTAACCAAGGGGATCATTGTATTCCAACAGTCGAAAGTCAATATCGCGTGATTTGATTCATCATGAAAAAGTACGATATATTATCTCTACCCGATGTGTTGCTTATTTCCTTTTTGGAAATCTTTTGCGTTGAAAGTACGACGGTGGGTATCTTACATGCCGATGTATACTAGAGAGAGAGTGATGTTACCAGCACAAAATAGCCGAATTAGTCACTGTCCTTACAAAGTCCACTCCTAGGTAAGGGACTAGCCAGTCAGAGACTAGAAAGCAGTTCATGAAATCCGATTTTTAAGTCAATTGCTCCGTTTATGCTCACAACCAGCAAGTCATTTGCTAGACTAGTAAATACCAAAATCTATCTAGTTCGTTTATGAAAAATCGATCGTGGATTTTAGATATAATCTATACCACCACGATCACCACAAATGTAGCTACTAATGTCATATAAATAACAGTGATCGAAATCAAAAGG
>NW_027624968.1:0-7553 GCF_034508935.2 Berghia stephanieae
TAAAAAACACAAAAATGTTGCTGCTTGAAGCTTGAAGGCTTGAAGGAAGAAATAACAAAGATAAAATGGATTGGAAGCTTCAATTTATATCACAAAGACAGATTATGTGAACGTTTCGGGTTTCCCCTTTGTCAAAAAAAAACACTATGGATGAAACACTAAAGACGAATGAGAAATGAGACGATACGTTTCGGGTTTCCCCTTTGTCAACAAAACACTAAAAATGAAACACTAAAGTCGTTTTTTGAGAAATGAGAGGATGTTGTGTTTGTGTTGTTTTTTGTTTTGTTTTTTTTTTTTGTTTTTGTTTTTTGTTTTTTGCTTGTTTGTTTTGTTTCTTTGGTTGTTTGTTTGTTTTTTTTTTAATTTTTTATTTGTTATTTTCTTTTCTTTTAATTGTTTTTTTTTTGTTTTTTTGTTTTTTCCTTGTTTTTTCCTTGTTTTTTGTTGTTTTTTTTTTTTAATTTTTCTAATATCCTTTTAAGATAAGATAATCTTTTTTGTAATCTCACCATATCTAAACCCCAACACCTCGTTAGACGATTGTGTTTCTACATGACATTCATTCTATCACCAGCTGCTACGACGAGTTGCACGTTAACACAATCGTTGATTGAATTCAAATTCTATCTGTGACCCAACGTCCCAATACGGTAACATGTCGAAATATACTTGATACCTAACACTGAATTCTATTCATAACTTGTATTTCTTTAATTTGAATAACAATAAACGCTTTCAACAATGAGAGAGATTTTATATTTATTAAAAATAAAAAGCACTTAATTTCCTTTTTCTTATCATTTAGACTTAAACCGACAAGTTACCAGATTGACTCAGTGGGTCACATTTTAATATCTAAAAAAATGTTTTAATTGAAAACAAAGATGCTGGATAAAAGCAATCATATTCTAGAATTGTTGTGATTCTGTATTATTATTGTTATTGTTATTATTATTATTATTATTATTATTATATTATTATTATTATTATTATTATTTATTATTATTATTATTATTATTATTATTATTATTATGATTTATTATTATTATTATTATTATTATTATTATTATTATTAATTATTATTATTTTATTATTATTATTATTATTATTATTATTATTATGATTTATTATTATTATTATTATTATTATTATTATTATTATTATTATTATTATTATTATTATTATTATGATTATTATTATTATTAAATTATTATTATTATTTTATTATTATTATTATTATTATTATTATTATTATTATTATTATTATTATTATGATTTATTATATTATTATTATTATTATTATTATTATTATATTATTATTATTATTATTATTATTATTATTATTATTATTATTATTATTATTATTATGATTTATTATTATTATTATTATTATTATTATTATTATTATTATTATTATTATTATTATTATTATATTATGATTTATTATTATTATTATTATTATTATTATTATTATTATTTTTATTATTATTATTATTATTATTATTATTATTATTATTATATTATTATTATTATTATTATTATATACATATCGGTCAATATTTTCCTGTAGTGAGATTTCATAATGGATAAAATCTAGTTATGTTTTGGGTGGTTATTTATCATATTTTCATTTCTATTTTTCCTCACAGAAATCGTTTAAATACAGTTGCTATACCAAAAGTTATCGAGTAAAGATGAGGTGAGTAGTAACTTAGTTTGAGTTTCGTATTAATTTTTTCCACTCAACTATATCTAGTATTTATTTACTTAATCATTCAGTTATATATTTTTGTATTTATACATTCATTCATTCATATATTATCTATATATTCCTTTTTCTATTCAATTAATTAGTTAATCAATTAAATAAATTATTAATAAATTAATAATCTGCTTCTTTTAAAATCATTAATCTGTACCATCATCATCATCATCATCATCATCATCATCATCATCATCATCATCATCATCATCCTCCTCCTCATCATCATCATCATCATCATCATCATCATCATCATTAAAACCACGACCACCACCACTACGATCACACCACCATCACGTGCGGCTATGTGGTCTTGAGCTATGACTCTCGCCTTCGGATCAGAAGGTCCCGGGTTCGAGTCCCGCTCTGAGCAGCGCATAGTTGAGTCCTTGGAAAAGGCTGTTTTTTTACAATCTCTCACCGAACTCAGGTGTAAACTGAGTACCTGGTTGTTAAGAGCTTTGTCTCTGTCTGAAAAAATGTGGGATCGCCTAGCAGGTGCACGTCTGGACCTACATGTTAAATTTTGCTGGCTTGGTGAGAACCATTTTTAAAGCACGTTGAGCAAGTTTAGTGGATATTGCTCTATATAAAACGCAAGTTTTGTTTGTTTTTTGCTTTTTTTTTGTTTGTTTGTTTGTTTGTTTTTGTCGGATTCTTTGTTACAATCGTCATCATCATCATTACCACCACCATCATCACCACCACCACCACAATCATAACTATTACCCGTCACACTATCATCACCTTCACCATCATCATCATCATTATCATCATTATCATCACCATCATCATCATCATCATCATCATCATCATCATCATTACCACCACCATCATCACCACCACCACCACAATCATAACTATTACCCGTCACACTATCATCACCTTCACCATCATCATCATCATTATCATCATCATCATCATCATCATCATCATCATCACAACCACCATCGCCACTATCACCACCATCACTGCTACACAAATCGTCCAACAGCAGCACCTCAACCAGGACCCGTACTATCCAGGAGGGCAACACCCTGAAGACAATCACAGAAACCACGGTCAAATATCCTGATGGAAGAGTCGAAACTTCTGTAGAGGAGAAGACGGAGACCATTGATGGGAGCAAGCCCGTGTCCATGGTAAGCAATTGTTCCAATAGGATTCAGTAGTCTAATGTCAAGTCCCCAGCAACCACAGCTTGGTTCTAAACAAAGAAAATCAGTACTCTTCAATCTTCATGCTGGCTAGAACATTTTCACATGTCATGTGATCAGAATGTATAAAAGTCAAAACATGGTCAGATTTATAATGATTTTTTCCTCTTTTATGCTCGTGGGAGAAGTATTTCATAAGGGCGGTGATAGAGATAAAGGCATCCGCCATTGTTCCGTTTGTTTAGAACCAGTTACTACGCGTCATTACGAGGCGCGTGACGTCAAGACCGTTGAACCCTACATGGAAGAAAAGTCGTGGCATCAAACCCTCTACTACCGTACCCTGGAAAAACCCATATTTAAAAATTTGGCCAGAAAACTCCTCCTTCAAATATCGATCGATTTAAATGTCCCTCATCTTGGCAAAAACTCTCAAACCTGGGACTTCGCGAAGTCCCAGGTTTGAGAGTTTTTGCCAAGATGAGGGACACTTAAATCGATCGATATTTGAAGGACGAGTTTTCTGACCAAATTTTTAAATATGGGTTTTTCCAGAGTACGGCAGTCTAATCATTTGGTTCCTAAATCCTTGGGAGTGTGTGTGTGTAACCAGTCCTTCCGAGTACTAATAATGAACAGGTTACATACAGGTGGCATAACTATTTCAGTAGCATGATATAGAGTGGGGCAGATTCTTAGGATTACGGGATGTAAAAAAAGAGCAAGGATGGATGATCTTCATTGATGGCCAGCATATAGTTAGACCAGAAAATAAGATACCATCAATCTGAAACCAGAAGATGGATTACACAAGGCATGTATCCAGTCCTCCCGAAGGGTGGTTTTTACACTTCCGATGAATTAGGAACCAGTTTTTGACATCACGCTTTTCTTCCCTATTATTGATTTAACAGCGTTGCCAATCTGGCATTTTTACAACTTGGGGGTTTTCTTATAAGCCTTCTTGGGCGGGAAAAATAGATTCAGCATTTTGGCTCGTTTGTTTTTCATGCAAAAAGGCACTTGATGAATACCTCCAATAGAAATCTGTTATTGATGGTATGCGAATAAGTAACATACTCACAATTTTTTCTTGCCAGATGAAACGTACCAACAAACAAAACAATGGTAACCTTAATGGTTACAGCCTTCTTGATAAAAATAAGTGAGAACTATTCGCCCATAAAAAGCAGAGTTATGTCAACTTCATTCCTTCTATTACTTGTAAACAATAAGCTATGTTTGTTGGAGCAGTTGATGGTGTGTCAAAAAAATCCCGTATTTTGACTGGCTAAAATTCTACTGGTTAATAGACACTTAGAATTAACCGGTAGATAACCACGCCTCTCGGACAATCGTCATAATGTAAACAATTGCAGTGAGTGGTAGATACAGCAAACTACACAGGTTTTACTATCGATGGTATGTGTTAAGTAAAATACCCACTGTTCTACCGCTGATCAACAGAACAAACACAGAAAACTATGTGTAAACTTATTAAACGTTCACAATCTGGTGATAACTAGTCAACCCATTTGGCAGTATAAAAACAATAACAATGATTAGACAGAGGTCAATTTCATTCACAATCATTGTTTATAAACAACCAGCTATGTTTGTCCGAACACGTGTGAAGGTGTGTCAACAATTTACATGTTTTGATTGGTCAAAAATCTACTTGTTAATTGGACAGTCGTCATAATGTAAACAATGGCAGTGATTGGTAAACATAGCAAACTACACGTGTTTTAGTATCGATGGTATGTGTGTAAGTAAAATATCCGTTGTTCTGCCGCTTGATCAATAGAACCAACAAAGTATATATGTAAACTTAAACGTTGATAATATGAATGAAAAATCATTTGATTACTAGTCACACATTTGCCGGTATGAAAACAATAACAATGATAAATAACCAACCATGTTTATCCGAGCACTTGTGAAGGTGTGTTACCAAATTCCATGTTTTGTTGGTCAATAATCTACAGTTTAATTCAAGCTCATGTCATCTTTTGAGAATCTTTTTTTACAAATAACACTCTACAAAAAGGCGCACGTTGAATACCTCAAATATAAATCTCTGTAAAATATTTATTGATGATTTTCGCTCAGCCAAAAATCTCGCAACATTCGCTAGCTGGAAATAACTTAACAACACACAAAACTATGTGTAATGTTTATAGTCCGATAATTACAGTTTAGTGGAGAACTACTCATAAAAATGGCTGGTTAAAAACAATAGCATAGACCTGAGTTGCGTCAACTTCGTTCTATCTATAGATAGTATGAAGTTGACGTCACTCAAGTCTTTGTTATTGCTTTTTGCCATCTGCGTTCATGAGCAATTCTCACGAAACTGTATTAACAAGACTATAAACGTTTAGGTTACACATAGTTTTGTTTTTGGTCCGTTTAGTCCCGGAATGGCGATGTTGTGAGCTTCTTAGCCAAGCGCATACTATCTATAATAATATAATATAATATATTTGTTGTTTTTTTTTCTCTTCTGCTTGTCACAGGGAAACAATGATGACATGATGAAGAAATTCAATGTAAGTATTTGCTTTGGTGCGACGTGTACTAATTTACAAGTCTGATTATCCAAATTTTTATGGACCCATTATTGTGACGGAAATATTCACAATCCAACGTAATAATATTATCAGAGAATGGGGATGATCTATAGATAGTATGCAGATGACGTCACTCAGGCCTTTGTTATTGTTTTTGCCATCCGCGTTTGTGAGTTGTTCTCACTAAACTGTATTAACAAGACTATAAAAGTTCATGGTTACACAGAGTTTGTGTGTTGGTCCGTTATACTTCCGGATGGCAATGTTGTGAACTCCTTTGCCAAGCGCATTCTATCTATAGAAAGTATGCACTAGGCTAAGAAACTCACAACATTGCCATCTGGAAGTATAACGGACCAACACACAAAACTATGTGTAACCTTAAACGTTTTGGGTCTGGTTAAGACAGTTTAGTGAGAATTACTCATAAACGCGGATGACAAAAAAAAAAACAATAACAAAGACCTGAGTGACGTCAACTTCGTTCTATCTAAACTCTAAATGATCAGAACGAGAAAATGTAAGTTTTAAAAAGTTAAAGAAAACAAAGTCCACTCTCTTAGAAGTCAACGTAAAACCCCAGCTACAAGAAGCTGTGGGGTTTTGTGAAAAGTAATAAACCCAAAACTAAATAATATAACGCGTAAAAAAGGGAAAAAAACTATCACACACAAAAAGGGTTTGGGGAAAAAAAACTCTTTTTCAGTCAATGAAAAAAAACAATAAAAAAAATTAGAAAATCGCTTAAATTGGGGGCCCCAGATCTTCGTGAAGTTTTTAAAAAAAACCCCCCAAATTTTTTTGAGATTTTTGGCCAATTGAGGGGCCATTTAAATCCATCAAATTATTTGAAGGAAAAAGTTTTCGGGCCCAAAATTTTTTTTAAATACTTTCAAAAGTTTTTGCAGAGCACACAGTTAATTTCGGTTAACATTTTAAAATCGCATGAGATCTGTAAAAATTTTTATCTATTCATGATGTTATAACCCTACACTTCTTAGAACAACCCGAAAAAAAAAGCTAAAGTAAGTATCGTATTTTTTCATACCCATAGTGCATTGCAACCTTTTTTAAAAAATCACCCCCTTCCTCTGGCGGGCAAAATAAAAGCCTTTTTTTAAAATTTTTTGGGTTTTCCTTTAGGTTAAATGATATCATTAAGAGATGAAGACTCTAAACCTGCCGAAAAAGGGAAAAATCTAAGTGTTTTTTTTTTTTTATATTCCGAATTTCCCTTTTTGAAAAATTTAAATATGTTTTTGGGAAATTTGGGGGTTGTTTTTAATCTATTGATAATGTTTTTTTGGGTTTTTTTTTGGGTTTTTTAAAATAAATTTTCTTTTGGGGGGTTTTTTTTTTGTTTTGTTTTGGGGGGGGGGGGATGTTGTTTTTTTTTTGTTTGTTTTTTTTTTGGGTTTTTGGGTTTTTGTTTTTTTTTTTTTTTTTTTTTTTTTTTTTTTGTTTTGTTGGGTTTGGGTTTTTTTGGGGGGGGGGGGTTTTTTGGGGGGGGGGGGGGGGGGGCGGGGGTGTTTTTATATTTATTTCTATTTTGTTTTCATTTGTTTTTTTTTTTGGGGGGGGGGGTTTCCCCTTTTTTTGGGGCGGGGGGCGTTGGTCTTCTTTTTTTTTTTTGGGGGGGGGGAAGCAAAACCAAAAAAAGTGCGGGTATTTTTCAGTGTGTGGCAGCCCGGGGGTCAAATCCTACAGCTTAACTGATCGAAAATAAAAACGATATAAAATGGGCCTTTTGCAACGCGGGGGAAACACCATTTTAAGGTCCCATTCCGAAATTTTACAGACATTTTTTTTAAAGATTAGTCCCCTTTTTTGGGGTCGAGCGGGTCTTTGGGGTTTTTAAAAAAAAAAAAATAAAAACCCTTTCCAGGGAATACTAAATTCCTGGGGAAAACTTTAGCCCGGGGTTTTTTTTTTCCCCCCGCAAATGCACTAAAAAAAATCCCTTCCTTTTTTAATTCAACTCTTTTTTGGGGGGATTTGTTTTTACATGATAGTTTCAAAAATTTTTTTTTCAAAAGGGCATTTTATTCGGGGGGGGGG
>NW_027624969.1:0-7566 GCF_034508935.2 Berghia stephanieae
GGGGGTCCGGGGGTTACAGGTTTTCGAGTTCTAGCTCTTTTTCCCAACATCAGTTTTATTGGTGTAAAGCCTTTTGCCGGTTGACAAACTGCGATGCGGATGCAATCATGCACTTTCATCCCAGTTTTTGCTTTGCTTGAATAAGCTTTTTACGCTGCCACATGTTTTATTCATCCTTTTTCTTTTGGGCCTTTGGGGATGGTCTGTAGGGGGGGTCGTATCTTTCAATAGGGGGACCCTACACACTCCTTAAAAAAACGCTCTCGAAATTTCTACCTTGGCTGAACTAACCCAAAAGGTATCCAAATCTTGAAAAAAATCTTTACGCTGCTTTTGCAGTTTTTTCCTGCCCCTGTGAGGGAAAGGGGTATCTTAAAATCCTTTTGGTGAATTGACACGATTAAGGATTCCATTCCATCTGGGGTCTTAGTCAAGGTCCTAGGAAACTATATGCACTTTCTCCGGGTAACCTGCAGGGTCTTGACTAAGGGGTGTCGGGTTTTTTATTTCCATGTTTGTTTTGGTTGCACCTGAGCGCCTTAACAATTGCTTGACTCTCTAAAAGTTTTCCCCAAAATTTTGGATCCCTTAACTCTAAAATTTCTTCGTTGTACCCTGATGCCTCACTTGGATGCGGGACACAATTTTTAAAACCTCTTTTTTCAAATTTTGGGGGACACTAAAGGTCTCTCCCCCATCCCCTTTGTAGAGAGCTTTTTGAAAGTAGAAAAGATCCTATTTACATAGATTTTGAGCACGTTAAAAGCCGGGGTCTGCGGGGGGCGGTGATTTTTTGTCCTTAAACCCAATCGACTAGGAACACTACCAGGGTTTTTGGGGTTTTTTCTTCTTCCATTCTTTTTTGTCTTAATAAACATCCCCAGGGTCTATCGGTTAATGGGTGGTACGGGGGGAAAGACTCGAATCACAAGCATCCCCCGCGGGTTATTGCATAAATGGGCTTCTTATTTCGGGTTGCACTGGGGGTAAGGGACCAATCATCTATTCATCAAAAATTTTGTCCAAATTCCAGTATCCGGGTAAAAATAATTGCATCCACCGCAAGAAGTTCAGTCAAGTCTTTTGTTTTCAGCATAGTGAGGACAAAATGTGGGCTGCAATCTGGGTGGCTTGACAGCGCATCTGCATTCTTGAGTTTGCCCCAGGTCGATTTCAATTTCCTGGAGAAAATACTGATAGCCTCTTAACCATCTAGCAATTTGGCCTTCTGGTCACTTAAAAAACATCAGCCAGGTGAGGCTTCAATGCATCTGTTCGCAGAGGAATTCCTTTCACAACAAATAATGGTCTGAAGTGGGTGTACCTGACAACTTCTAACAATTCTTTACTGGAGGTACAGAATATTCTTGTTGGGGTTAGGGTAAAACATATCCATAGGAAATGGCTCTCTTCTACCCATCATGTACTTGGAGAGCTCTTGCACCTATCGCAACATCAGATGATCGGTGTCGAGTATAAATGGCCTGTGAAACAGGGATTGCTAGGACTGGTGGGTGTGCAAAGAAGTGCCAATGAGTGATCAAACGCTTGTTTGCTGTTCAGGTCCCAGTACATAGGTTCTTCTTCAGCAACCTTGTGATCGGCTCCCATGATCTTTGCCATGTCCCTTGATAGAGGCCCGTGGAAATTAATTAACCCGACATAACCAGTTCTACATCCTTGAAGGAGTATGGTGGAAGCCAGTTTTTAGATTAACCACACACTTCAATGAAGCATTATTTAACAATCATGCCCATTCCTACCCACATTCCTTCCAAGAATTCCACTTCTAGTTTAAATAGGTACGCATTTCTTTTCTTGGGTTTCAATTTTAGCCCCAAACGGCGGAAACGCTGAAAAAACCAGTTCTAGGTTTGAAATATGGTCGCTAAAAGACTTAACCCAGACCAAGTGTTTCAACAAGGAAAGCTAAGCACCCATTTCCAGTTTAAAACCCTCTAATAAGTAACCAGGTTATGACCCTAGAGTAATGTGCTTGACTGTTGATATTCCAAATGGAAGTTTATTGACTCAAAGAGGTCCCTGGCGGGTCCGCAAAGCCACTTTGCATGGAGTCCTTATGAACTTGGACATGCCAAAAATCGGAGTTAGAATCCAACTTAAGGAAATACAGAGGTTACCTCCAGTGCGACAATGCATATCAGACATGAAGGTTACGGAAGACATCTTTCATTCTGTGACATTATTGAGTGCCCTTTAATCAATACACCAACGTACTGATCCATCCTTTTTCCCTTCACAAATACAGGTGCCGCTGCCCAGCTCGGAGTTGAGGTTGTATGACTCCCTGCTTTAAATGCATTTTTTTCTAGCATTTCATCTTCTCCTCTGGTGAATTACAGGGGGCGAACGCAAACCTAGTTTAATTGGCTTCGCTTCTTCCCGGTATCAATATGAAGTTGACTTGCTTGGAATTATTCCGAGATCAAATCACTTAACTTGCTAAGATATCAGATATTCCATTGAGCAATTGCTTACCTTGCCGAATCTAAGTGTGGTGTCTCTCTTTATCTCAAAACTTGTGTAAGCTTCTCACCACAGAGATTCACGAGTACTTCTGGTAATTGGGAGGCTTGGCAAGAGTCTTGAATGGAGTAGCCCAAACTCTCGGATTGTAGAGGAGAATTTGCATTCCACTATTCCTTGTATCATTCGAGTCCATTTATCAATTCTAATCTTTCCCTTTCTTTCCCGGGGTAACAAATGTCCAAACTCAGTCCCTTTCTTGAGAGAACATTTTATCCAACAGGATTTGACCAACACACTACAATGTCTTTTCTGTCACATACAGCCGCCTTGCCCCCACTAAAACAGGTAGTCTCTGTGTGGCTCTAAGTACATATAAGGTGACATGGGTATAATCATCCAACTTGATGCTTGTAATAAACTCACGATTGGGCTGGGATAACAATTCTAGATAAGAACAAAGTAGGCAACTACTTGGCTTCTATTGTCAACCGTAAATTGGGTTGTATTGTAACACAACCTAATATGTTCGCTAATTTTCTTGTTTGCCAGAAGGGATGACTTGGCCTGGACAGTGTGTAGTTGTATTTTCCCACATCAATCATAACCTTAATTCTTATTCAAAAGTCCATTCCACACGCATTGGGTCGAATATTGGCGGCAACAAAGAGATGGATGAGCATGTATGTTTCCCCTAAGTCTAAAACTGTATTGGGCCAACCAGTCTTGCTGAGAAACTCTGATCTTAGCCAGCCGCATACATCTTGATATTTTTGTAAGCAGGTTGGTGGAGTTTCTAATTTATCATAGACGCTGCTCCGTAAAAGAATAGTGACATCTGCTGCTGTGTCCTACAACAACAGCTTGACTGGAGATGTTTCAATTCTACAGTAGCACGTTAAGGCGGATTCCGATTGTAGCCTTGCAAAGCAGAATAATCCTCACCGTTTTGTTAATTGTGTATCAGGATTTCGATAGGGACGACGGGCTGTATATACTGAGTAAGAGGAATATTCTTCTCCTTAATGTACCAGTTATATCTGTTCGTCTATGTGGCGCATCAGTATGTTTGCATGGTCAGAAACTGGTATTCCCTGTACCTGCCCTTGTCTGGAGTGGGATCAAACTGCGGGCTTAATTGATCCCTGCCCTTTTTGCTTCTTGTCTTCCATCACAGGACCTTTCGTTAGGGCATTCCTCTGGCAAAGTTGTCTTGAATTCCACAAATAAACAAGCGCCTGGAGATGGGGAAATAGAGCGTGATCTTGGCATGGCGCCGGCGATCCTCCCTGGAACCATTTCCAAACTTGAGACTGGAGTGTGATCAAGTATCTAATTTGTTTAGGAGGTCTGTTTCATGCATTGCTTAGGGCATTTTCTTAAACATGCATTTCCACACTGCTGTCCGCACCTTTGTGAGCGCCTGCTGCCCTGTTGGAGAGTTGCGAGTCACTGCTCTAACACAGTTATAAACTATCAAGCTCTCCGAATCTGACACTGTTTCTGCTCATAGCGATTCACCCGCTTGGATAAGAGGCTCTCTGAATGCGTACTTGTTTCCATAGGTGCTTGCCTTATATCTCTTCGTGAACGACATCGCATTTTGTTGAGAGAGTTCCTAAATAGCTTATAGGTTTCGAAAAGGGCTTGATCCATGGTGGCACATTCATGACATGCGATATATTGTTGCAAGCTTTTATATCATTTTGGCCCCGACAAAAAAATGTGAGCCACTACTTGTTGTCCTCCAAGTGGTGTGGGGATTGTCCTGGGAAAAGCTTGCGTGCCAGTTTCCCCACAGTCTGTACTGTGTACCAGAACATCCTCCCTCCTCGGCCTGATGGTACTGTTGAATATGTATCAAAGCTGCATGTTGCAGATTGATGGCCGCCAAATCTATTCCTTAAGAAGAGCGCCCATATGCTTATCCTCAATATTTTATGAAGACTGATGATAGTGATACGCGATAGGTAAATCCGCGCTTTTCCCTCCAATGCTCAGTTTAAGGAAATCAGTTTGATCACAAGGTGCTGGATATCGTGATACTTCAAAAAATTATTGGAAACTGTATACAATGGTGTCCCATCTTCCAGTTCCATCAAACGATATGATCTTGGTAGCTGCACTCTGATGGGGGGAAGCATGTGGTTTTAACCCCAAATGGGGTTTTTTAAAGGGGCGGCAAAAGGCCCCTTGCAAGCCTTTTTTATTTTTTTTTTAGCGTTTTACCTATCTAATTTTTACACCCGAAAATTGGGGGCATTTTTCCGGGGTCTATTGGGTTTTACTTTGCCCCACGGGCTCTTCTTCTTTTCCCCCATTTTGATTTTTTTTTCCTTTATTATCCCCTGAAATATTGGGTAAATTTCGGAACCCCCTTAAAAGGGTCCGAAAATTTAACCCCCGGGGGAAAAAAACCCCCCGCCACAAAAAAAAGGGGGGGGAGTGGTTGTTAAAATTTTTGTGGGAAATCCCTTTTTTGATTTTGATGAAATCAGCCTTTTTCCACCATTAGAACCTTTTTGGGGTTTTAAAGGGGCCCGCCCAAACTCTCTCCTTTTTTTTTTCCGGGTTTTTGGGGGGCAGCTGGGAATGGGACTTTCCTAATTTCCCAAAAAAATAAAAAAATTTTAAAAAACTCAGAACCCCCCTTTTTCCAAATTTTTTATTTTTTAAAAACCCCCAGCACCATTCACTTTCGGATTTGTGAAAAAAGGGCGGAGATTGGGGGGGTTTTTAACTTTTTTTTTTTTAAAAAAAAAATATGTTTTGTCCATGAAAAATTTTCCCCTTTTTTTAATTTCCATAGAACTTTGTTTTATTTTTAAACTTTTCTATTTTGGGGGTAAAATTTGTTTTACGGTAAAAAAGTTTTTTCCCCCCTATTAAAAAAGTGGGGGCCCAAAAAAAAAAAGGGGTTATTTTAAATTAGAAAAACCTTTTTTGTGGGGGGGAAACTGCCGCCCGGGAAAGGGGCACCAAAAATACTTTTAAAAAAGAGTTACCGAGTTTTACCAACTGTTTCTTAAAACAGAGAAAGGGGGTTTTTTCCCAAAACCCTTGCCAAAAAATTTCCCTTTTTTTTTAAAATTTTTTTAAAAAGCAAAAGAAATTTGAAAAAAATTTTTTTTTAAATAATTTTTTTGATTTTTTCTTCTTTTAAAAAACAAAACAAGATAGGAAAATTTTAAAAAGGGGAAAAAATTCCTAACTTTCAAAAAAAAAAAAGGGAAAAAAAATTTTTTAAAAAAAAGGGGGCCCTGAAGGGGAAAAAAAAAATTTTTTCAAAACCCTTTTTTTCCCCCTTTTTTTAAAAAAACCCCTTATTTAGGGGGCCCCCCCCCCCCCCCCCCCGATTTTAAAAAAGGAGTTTTGACCGTTTTAAAATTTAGGGTTTCTTTCTTG
This sequence comes from Berghia stephanieae, assembly GCF_034508935.2. Taxonomy (NCBI): domain Eukaryota; kingdom Metazoa; phylum Mollusca; class Gastropoda; order Nudibranchia; family Aeolidiidae; genus Berghia; species Berghia stephanieae. The sequence continues at coordinate 5,893 of NW_027624969.1, forward strand.
TCATATTAATTGGGGTATGTAGACATTTGGACTGGGGACAGGAAAAATTGTGAGCTAAATGCCCACATTTTGGACGGAAAGAGTTCAGGAAACGTCCAATAAATAATGGGGGTAGTTTAGGAGCATGTAAGTTAAGATGAACGCTTCTGTCTGGTGAGACCCAACTAGCCGCCTTTTGTAGCTTGGTCAGCTAGTTAGGTTTATCACTTACAACTTAGTCTAGTTAGTCTACCTGAGTTGAGTCCAGTTACTGTTGACTTTAAAACTAGAGATAGAGGTAATTGACCATGCAATCTGGGAGCCATGCAATGCATAAAATAGTACTCCAGATGTCAGTCCTTGAGACTCTAGTCTCATGCATAAAAGATAAGCACCCTACCCTGTATGCATGGTGGGTCTTGATTAAACTCATTTTAGACAGATTTCGACTTCTGTTTAATTTTCTGGTGTTAACACTTATAGCTTAGAGACTAGTCAGCTAGTCTACCTAAAGTTGATTTCCATTAACTGTTGACTTTAAAACTAGAGAAAGAGTAATTGACCAGCAATCGGGGAGCCATGCAATGCATAGGAATAGTCCCTCCCAGATAGCAGTCATTGAGACTCTAGTCTCATGCAAATTAAAAGATAAGCACCCTACCTGGATGCATGGTAGGTCATGTTTAAAAAACTCGGGAGTTTAGACATCGACTTCGCCTCTGAGGGATATGTTTACAGAGTATGGATGTAAAAGTTCAGATAAACATCCTATACTTATAGGAGTTGTTAGGAACATGTAAAGAAGAGAACCTACTGTCTGGTGAGACAAAAACTAGCAGCCGTGTAGGTTTTCAGCAGTTAAGTGATTATCACTTACAAATTAGTCTAGTTAGTTCCACCTGAGTTGAGTCCAGTTACTGTTGACTTAAGAACAAAAGATAGAGCTTATTGACCAGCAATCTGGGAAACCATGCAATGCATAGGAATAGTACTCCAGATGTCAGTCCTTGGAGACTCTAGTCTCATGCATAAAAAGATAAGCACCCTACCCTGTAAACATGGTAGTCATGATTTATTAAAAACCAGAGTTTAGACATCGACTACGAATCTTGTGTAGTAAAAACACCATTACACCTATTTTATGAGTGGTTCACCAGATCAGCAGATAGTTATAAGGAAAAATGCATAGTAGGTCTCATCTCCTAGTCATTTTAAAACATTTCCAAAAAACAATTCAATGAAAATGGGGAAAGGTACTCACCAATATTTTTTTCCCTTTTTTTTAGAGTGAAAATCTCTCTAAATATTATCGAGTTAAATCACTGAAATACTGATAATTAGTTGAGAATTGCCGACCCCTAAAACGGCGAAAAGCTGCAAAAATAGCAGTTAAAACCTCTCTGGTTTGGTAGCCAAACCACCAACTCCCCATGTAATCCAGAGAAAAATATCGCGGCGCATCTAAACATAATCCTTGAAATTTTAGAACAATGCTAACTAACGACGGACTTGTTTACAGAACTCTTTTTTTTTGAAACTAATCCCGTGCCCATGGGACGTGGTGTCCCATGCACGATTTCATGGCAGGGTTCGAAATTTTACAGTTACAAATAAAACCACAGTTAAATTGTAAAACTTTTTATTCGCAGCGCCAATTGCGGAATTGATTTTACATCCATTCACGATGAGAAAATA
>NW_027624970.1:0-7565 GCF_034508935.2 Berghia stephanieae
TGTCATGGTCTCAAGTGAGTAAAGAGCTACTCGACTATGCATAAAGATATATGTAGAGTGAGGCCCCAGAATTTACTAGTTACTATAAATGAAAAACAATTAACGATTTGTTTACAATGAAATAAAAATAATGATGAAATTTAATTAAAAGAGATAAACAGTGATCGTGGCAGTTACAAATAGAGATATGAATATTTTACGTAACTTATGATAATATGTCAGCTTCGTAAGTTTACGTTTCCAGGCAGTTGATGGGCTTGGATGATCTATTCCTCTGATAACAGGATCGGACTCGTAAAATTCCACTTCCAGGCAATTGGTAAGGGTTATTATGTAATCCTTGACAGCGGGCTCGGGTTTGATCCTTGAAGATTATACAATCAAAGTTAAAAGCTCCGGCGTCTTAATGGTGTAGATATAATTAATATCTACAAAGTCCCAAAGATAAAAATCTTCCAGTATATAGAAGGAATAGAGCGACTGGCCGTCCGGCATAGATTGTGAAGAGAAGTGAGTGTCGAATGTTAGACCTATCAGCTTTTATAATAAGTGGCTACGTGACAGAATGTAGAACGAAAAGTATTCACTAATTAGAAATTAATTCGAGGGAAGTCTATAAAAGGAAAGACGATCTAATATAAGAAGGTAAAGTTTATCTAAGCCTACCGAAATATAACTGGAGTGAGATGAATTCAGTTCTTAATAAAATAAAATTTAATAAGATAATTGTGAACAACCTTTACTGTGACACCCCCCACCCACGTTTAAAATATACTCTTTAACCATTATGGGAAAGAAAGATTTTACAAACGGAAGTAAATGTACTATCATGATACTCTAGCATTAATCCATTGTTATGATTTGTGCTACAATTAAATTATTTATTAACTAGACATGGAAATGTTTATATTAACGTAGGTATATGAATGGGTGACAATAACAATGAAAGATTGTGATTACAAATCATTGTGATAAACAATAGTGATGGCAATGAAGCATGATTTAAGTCGATGATATGAAATGAATGAAAATGTAAATGGAATATTGACATTTCAATTATTAATCATAAATGAGTGAAAATTCATAACAATAATAGATAAAGAGAAGATTTCCCAAATCATGAATGGGTATGGTATATATATATCCAAACAATACTCAATGTTACATTAAGTTGGGTCATCATGTTTACAAATAAAATTATCGAAATTGTGCGTTCTGCTTTGGCATAATTTGCGAGGTAACTAACAGTATGCATGGGAGGTTAAGTTATACCCTTCTCACGTGTTCACACTAATCGAGAAAGTAGGTCGGCGTGAATATTTTCACAGCCTGGTATGTGAGAGATACTGAAAGAGTAATTTTGCAAAAATAGACTCCACCTTAGTACTCTACTATTATTCATTTTGTTATTTCTTATGTACGTGAGTGGTTTATGGTCCGTTTCGACCACAAACTCTTTTAGTAGTAGATATCTGCTGAATGTCTTTAAAGCAAAGACGATGGCCAGTCCTTCACGCTCTATTACAGAGTATCGTGATTCTCTGTCCAATAATTTTCTGCTTGCATATAAGCAAGGCATTAGAGTTCCCTCATGCTCCTGTAATAGTACACCTGCGATGCCCTTATCAGACGCGTCAGTTCTCACAACAAATTCTTTTGACATGTCGGGTAATTTAAGAATTGGTTCTGAACAGAGTAATGCCTTTAATTGGTTAAAGCTATTCTGACACGCTTCTGTCCAAACAATTTTGTTCGGTGACCCATTCTTTGTCAGATTTGTTAGCGGTGTCGCGATGTGCGCGAAGTTGTAAATGTATTTCCTGTAAAAATTTAGGAGCCCAAGTACTTTGCGTACTTCTTTTTTTGTCTTAGATGGTTGCAATTGTGCGATTTTTGTTTGTTTTTCTGTCTCGGGTGTCTGTGTCCCATGACCAACGGTATGATTGATCCTGCATTTGAAGCTTCGATATTAGTAAACATAGGTTGCGACACTGTGTCTCTATCAAAATACTTTTTTAGCGTATTTGCATGGAATGTCTTTGTTGTGTTGTTAATTTTAATCTCGTAATTAACATTAGATTTTACTGCTCTTATTTTGAATGGTCCTTTCCATGTAGCTAAAAGTTTACTCGAGTCATCGGGTAAGAGTATTAGTACTTTGTCACCAATCTCAAATTTTCTTGATTTGCTTTTGCGATCAGAGTATTCCTTGTATTTCTCTGCTTTTTTAGTGACGGATTCCTGTGCTAGCTTACATGTATCCTCTATTCTGTCTTTCAGGTTTCTTACATATTCGTAAGCAAACATAATTTCGTTATTGTCCTCCTCATTCCCTTTACAAATGTCGGCTACTATATTGATCGGGCCGCGAGGTGATCGTCCATACATCAACTCAAATGGGGAGTAGCCTGTAGATTCTTGGGGTATTTCTCTATATGCAAATAGGATTGCTGGTAAGTATCTGTCCCAATCATCTGGTTTTTCTGCTGACACTTTTCTTAACATATTCTTTAGAGTGCCATTAAATCTTTCACAAAGACCATTTGCTTGGGGGTGGTAGGGAGTTGTGAATGAGTGTTGGATTCCCATGAGTTTCATGGTTTCATGCATCATATGTGATGTAAATTGGAGTCCATTGTCCGACAGTATCTCATTTGGTATGCCTATTCTAGTAAAAATTGTCATCAATGCTTCAGCTATGTGATCCGATGTAGTTGATTTCAATGCTATCGCTTCTGGCCACCTGGTTGCGTAATCGACTAGTGTTAGTATGTGTGTATGGTTTCTATCTGATTTTGTTAAAGGGCCTATAATGTCAATTGTAACTTTTTGAAAAACTTTTTCAATAACTGGGTTGTCTCTAATGGCAATCTCGGTATTCTGCCTTTTGCGACTCTTCTTTGGCATGTGTCACAAGATTTCACATATTCTCGGACGTCTTTAGTAATTCCAGGCCATGTGAAATTCTCGGATATTCTCTTCAATGTGGAAGAGCTCCCAAGATGTCCAGAAGTTATTGAATCGTGCGCTATTCCAAGGATTTTGTTTCTGTAAATACTCGGCGTGACCAGTTGTTTAGCTATTTTGTTTCTTTTCCTATGTAACCTGAACAGAATATCTTTTTCAATGATGTATTCAACTTTTGATTTCGTCCCTTTGTTTGCGATATTGAAATATGATGTTAAAGTCGGGTCCTTTTTCTGTTCTTCGATGAACGTGTTCCTGTCAAATTGTTGTGGTTCAAGAGAAATAGTCATTGGCTTCTCTGTTGTCTTAGTCATCTTTCTTGTTTCTGCTAGACAAGCTGTTTCTTGGGTTAATGACCATTCTTTTACATCTGTTGGGTTGTCTTTAAGACCTTTTATATTGCCAACAATAACATCAGCGACGGGGTTGGGAAGTATACAGCATTCCACTATTCCTGTATAGTATGGGGTTTCTATGTACACATTAGCTGTTTCAAAGGTTTCGACTGTGCCACTGAATGTGATGCATTGTACCGTTTTTCCAGTTTTGTCTTCGTCATTGATCAAAGATGCTTTTATTCCTACTGTACTGCATCCTGTGTCTCTCAATATTTTGCAATCAGTTCCATTAGCTTTGCCTTCACAAAAAATAGCGATCCTGATTTGTGAGTTTGTGTTAAAAGTGACATACCTTTCACGCAATACACATTTATATTTTCTCCTGACATTACTCGTGTCTGATTGTTTACACTTGTTTGGAGTGATGCATTTGCAGTTTCTTTTGGATATCCCACGATTTTGTAACATTTGTCTGCTGTGTGGCCTTTCATTCCACAATATTGACATTTAATTATAGGTTTGTTGGTTTTCTTATACTCAGTATTATTGTCAGTGCTATTTCTTGTTTTGTTTTGCTAGGATCGGCTATGGTCTCTATTGAACTGTTTGTTCCATGGTTTGTTACTATGATCATCTTGTTTCACTTGCGTGTTCCGAGTGATTGATCGGCTCGTTCTATTTGAGTATTGAACTTTAGGTGTACATGGACTCTGAGCAGCGGCAGCGTAGTATGGTTCCTTCAATGTTCTGCTAAGGGGTGTCAATGGATGTGCGCTGTTAAAGTTTTCTGCGTAGATTTTTAATTTGTCCAAGTTTTCTGGCTTTCTCTCTTTAAAGAATGCGACTAAATCTGGGTTGCAAGCTTGATAGATTCGATTCTTCAGCGTGAGATAGTAAAGGCCTGCAAAGTCGTCTTGTTTTACGTTTGCCAACTCAAGCCACCGATTTAGAAATTGAGTAATTCGGTTCACGAATGTATTAAAGTCTTCTCCACTTTCCGGTTTTGCAGTGTGAAACCTTTCCTGGTAACCATCTTCCGTTAATCTTAATCTTTTTAGTAGAGCGTCTTTAATTTTTCATGTCATCTGCATCTTCAGTTGTTAAGGTATAGAAAACTTTTAGCGGTTCTCCAGATAAGCAGTTAATCAAGGCTGTGGCCCATTTGCTTTCTGGCCAACGATAACCTTTAGCCTGAACTTCGAATCGGTGTAAGAAGGACTCTAGACAGTCTGAGCGTTCATCGTATGTTGGCATGCGTGGAAGTTTCACGAAAAATTCATCACTATTATTATGTTTTCTTTCATGACCGGTTTTTGTTTTTTCAATTTCCAGCATCATTTGGGTCCTTTTGGTTTCTTCTTCTGCTAAAGCTATTTGTCTTTTTAGTTCCCTTTCTTGGACTCTTTCTTCTCGTTTCTCTCTACGTTTCTTTCTTCATGTTCTTTTTCTTCTCTACGAATTCTTTCTTCATTTTCTTCTCTACGAATTCTTTCTTCATTTCTTTTTCTTTTTTACTTTCTCTTCGCACCATGAAAATATTCTTTCCTGGGGTATTTCTAAGTCCTTTGCGAGACTTAAGTATCTTTTATATGCTTCCATTTTGCAATAAATTAGTTACGATATTTTATATATATTATATTGACAGGATACTGTTACTGACTGTTTATTTATTTACACTTACTGGAATGAACTGTTCTATTTTTAGAAATCTCTCTCTCTTATTTCAACTTATTATGTATGTTGAATTTGATGCCTTTTATCGTTATATCTTATAAAGCAATGTGTCAATACAATGCGGAGTTATTATGACCTGTGTCAATAACAATGTGTCAATCGCGTGTACTCTAAACTATGTTACTACGAAAAATGTATCACCAATGTGTGTGACTCGTCGTTAGTTTGTGTACAATTATTCGCAATGACGCTAATATACTAGAGTGTGATAACAATAATAGGATGCCAAAAGTAATCCCAAGTTATCTATCACTAAATATAACACGACGGCAAGTAGACTCCTTTTATTATTATTTAGTTTTTAAAGACTCACTTTTCAGAACATAATATATAAGTGGTTTTCGGTAACAGTAATATGCCAAAAATGCATTTAAAACAAATCACTATGCAAAACAAATCACGATGTGTATAGTTACTATGTGATGCCCAACTCATGTAAAAGAGAATAATGAAGGATATATTTACCAACTCAGTTCGTGGCTGGGACCTCTCTCTTGTTCAATGGTTGTTCAACATTTGTAATTAGGCATTGAAGAGTGTTTAAGAGTGATGTCTGAAATACAAAACAATAAAATATCGTAAGATTTACAATAGTTACAAAATGTGTTCACAACACTGAGTGATTGGATGATAGGTGAATGAATCGTTATGGAATGTAAACATATTGAAAACAATTCATGAATGAGGCAAACAACAAAATGAAATGAGTGATGTAATAACAAAGTGGACAAGGAATGAATGAATGAATGAAAAACTGAGTGAATAGATGAATGAATGAATGGATAATGTATGAATGAAAGAATGAAGGGAGGAATTAATGTATGAATGATTGGATAAATGAGTGAATAAACGAATGAATGGATGAATGAATGAATGAATAAATAAATGAATGAACAATGAATGAATGAATAATTTATAAATGAATAAATGAATGAAGGAATGAATCAATAAAATGCTATTCAATTTGAATGAAAGAATGAATGGATAAATTGCTATTCCATTTAAATGAAGAAATGAAAAAAGAAAAAAAAATGAATCCTGTAAATAGGGAGTTCACTTAAAATATGATCAAGTGGGGCAATTAAGAGTTTTACAATTTAAACTTTAAAGTTAGATGAAATAGATATATGTAACTAAATAAATTCAATTCTTTATATGTGTCCCCTCCAAAATGTCATGGTCTCAAGTGAGTAAAGAGCTACTCGAACTATGCATAAAGATATATGTAGAGTGAGGCCCCAGAATTTACTAGTTACTATAAAATGAAAAACAATTAACGATTTGTTTACAATGAAATAAAAATAATGATGAAATTTAATTAAAAGAGATAAACAGTGATCGTGGCAGTTACAAATAGAGATATGAATATTTTACGTAACTTATGATAATATGTCAGCTTCGTAAGTTTACGTTTCCAGGCAGTTGATGGGCTTGGATGATCTATTCCTCTGATAACAGGATCGGACTCGTAAAATTCCACTTCCAGGCAATTGGTAAGGGGTTATTAGTAATCCTTGACAGCGGGCTCGGGTTTGATCCTTGAAGATTATACAATCAAAGTTAAAAGCTCCGGCGTCTTAATGGTGTAGATATAATTAATATCTACAAAGTCCCAAAAGATAAAAATCTTCCAGTATATAGAAGGAATAGAGCGACTGGCCGTCCGGCATAGATTGTGAAGAGAAGTGAGTGTCGAATGTTAGACCTATCAGCTTTTATAATAAGTGGCTACGTGACAGAATGTAGAACGAAAAGTATTCACTAATTAGAAATTAATTCGAGGGAAGGCTATAAAAGGAAAGACGATCTAATATAAGAAGGTAAAGTTTATCTAAGCCTACCGAAATATAACTGGAGTGAGATGAATTCAGTTCTTAATAAAATAAAATTTAATAAGATAATTGTGAACAACCTTTACTGTGACAACCAGGGAGCACGTTAAGTGGATATTGCGCTATATAAAAGCTCAATATTAATAATATTAATATGAACATTTTCTAGTCTCTTGCCGAGAAGTGGGCGTTGTAAGGACGGTGAATAATTCGGCTATTTTGTACTGGTAACATCAAGATCTCGAGTACACGATGGCAGTTAAGATACCAGCCTTCATACTTTCAACGCAAAAGATGTTTCCCAAAAAGGAAATTAGCAACACATCCGGTATAGATAATATTTCGTTCCGTTTCATATTTGACCTTACATTTGCTATATATGATGAATCAAATCACGTGATATTGACAGTCGGCTGTTCAGACTTCAATGATGTCCATGGTCAACTGTCAATTCTAAATTTAGGCCAATGAAAGTTTCATTGAACTCAAATTGAACCAAACAAACAAGCAAAACACACAAACAAACAAATAAACAAACAAACAAACAAACAAACAACGAACAAACAAGACGGAATGCGTTCTGATGAATCACATTATTTCAGGCCATTACAATACCAGCAGAACAACTTTTGTCTCCATTATACTTTCTAACACTTTTATTTTTGATTTGTTTTTTGAAGCGAACCTTCCCCTT
>NW_027624971.1:5000-7559 GCF_034508935.2 Berghia stephanieae
TCAATACCATCCCACGGATCACCGTAACGGTGATGTGGGTGATGATGATGATGACGACGACGATGATGATGATGATGATGATGATGATGATGATGATGATGATAATGATGTTGCTGCAGATCACAGGAGAGTGACTACTCCACTCACTAATTAACTCCATACTCACAGCACGACTTAGCCATGAACTCCCCAAACTTCCATACTCACAGCACGACTTAGCCATGAACTCCCCAAACTTATTTCGGAACCTGCCTACAACTAACGAAAAATTCGTAGTCATTACGAAATGTTGGCTTCGATAGATAGTATGCACTTGGCTAAGAAGCTCATAACATTGCCATCCGGAAGTATAACGGACCAACACACAAAACTGTGTGTATCCATGAACTTTTATAGTCGGGATAATACAGTTTAGTGAGAATCGCTCACAAACACGGATGGCAAAATACAATAACAAAGGCTTGATTGACGTCATCTTCAAACTATCTATCTCTTCAACAGTCGTAACGTCACTTCCTTCCTAATGACGCATAGTAACTTAGTAACACTGGCTCTAAAACTATCGGAACAATGACGGACGCACGTATGATATAATTTCTCCGGCGAGCATAAAGGGTATCCAGAGGGGGGAAAAAACCACATAAATTTAATCATGATTTGACTTTTTACACATTCTGATCACAAGGCATATGAAAAGTTCTAGCCCAGCATGAAAAATAAAAAGGAATGATTTTCTTTTTTAGAACCAAGATGGCCGCAGTTGCCGGGCGGCGTGACACCAGACTATTGAATCGTATTTCAGAACCTCATAATGGAGGTACATCTCTTAAGTCATTCACCCTTTCCTTACCAACCACAGGAAAATCGTCACCATTCGTTAACGATGCAAGCAACAGCTTTTAAGTTGAGCTTTATATAGCGCAATATCCACTAAATGTCCTCAAAGCGCTTTACAAGGGATCCCTGGTCAACAGCAACATTTAACATGTAGGACGGGACACGGATATTATTACAATTTTTCGGACAAAGACAACACTGTTTACGGCCAGGTAACTCATTTTTACACCTGAGTACGGTGAGAGAATGTAAGCACAGAGCCTTTTCCAAGAACTCAACTATGCGTCGAGCGCGAGGCTCGAACCCAGGACCTTCCGGTCCGAAACGAGTGTCATACCAAAAGACCACATAGCCCACAACATAGCAACATTACTTTTAATCCAAAAAACTACGAATTTTGGATTTTCAAGTAGGCAGGCAGCTCCCAACTACTAGGACCTGTGTAACTGGGGGCACTCTTCTACATACACGCTTCCATGTAGGTATGTCGTCCGGTCGGTACGGACCCTTTTAAACCCGAAACTCTTGATTACAGTCATTTCCTCACAACACAAACCATTCTTTCATTCGTCCATCCAATTTAATCCATCCGTAGCCATCCCTCCATCCATCCACCCATCACAACAATATTAACCCAACACTCCCATACTGTATCTGGGGGACGAGGCTCAGTGGACGGGCTTTGCTTTTGTACCTAAAAAGGGACACAGTAGACCACCGCCGCTGCGCTTGTGGGCCTTTAGCAAGTCACCTCGCCCTAGCCAATTTGCGGCGCTGCACTGCGGCTGACCCTGGGTTTTTCAAAATTCCCTTGGAATAGACCCTAAGCAAATTTCCCCCCCGGATGAATAAAGCGAAATTTATTTTCCAACCATCCATCCACCATCCATCCATCCATTCAACCAACCAACCAACCATCCATCCATCCATCCATCCATTCACCCATAACCATCCATCCATCCATCCAACCAACCTCCATCCATCCACCATCCATCCATCCATCCATCCATCCATCCATCCATCCATCCATCCATTCAACCAACCAACCATCCTCCATCCATCCATCCATCCATCCATCCATCCATTCAACCATCCATCCCTCCATCCTCCCCAAACCCTCCACCACCATCCCCCCCACCTCTATCCTTTCCCTCCACCATCCTCCATCCATCCATCCATTCAACCATCCATCCATCCTTTCCCTCCACCAACCAACCCTCCATCCATCCATCCATCCCTGCCTCCATCCATCCATCCATCCATCCATTCAACCAACCAACCATCCATCCATCCATCCCTCCACCATCCTCCATCCATCCATCCATTTAACCATCCCTCCCCTCCATCCATCCAACCACCATCCTCCATCCATCCATCTATCCCCATCCATCCATCCATCCACCATCCATCCATCCATCCATCCCTCCATCCATCCTCCATCCATCCACCAACCCCATCGAAATTTTAACCCCCCCAAAATATCGGAGTAAATTGAACTGAAAAATCAAAAACCTTCCTTAAGAGAAGAATACAATGTTTTTGGTTTTTCGTTTTAAAGGGTTTTACACAATTGCAAAACTTTTTAGGTCATGCCATCCCCCGTAAAAAGGAAGCAATGGTTAGCTTTTTTTTTTTTTTTTTTTTTTTTTTTTTTTTTAAAGACTCAACTAGCCCCCCTAGACGGGACTCAAACCTAGGGCTTTTCCGCCAAAGCAGTGCCAT
>NW_027624972.1:0-7556 GCF_034508935.2 Berghia stephanieae
ATGAGTCAGGAAAGACACTGTCTATCTTTGGTTACCGTAGACTAACCTCTTTGCTGTTTTATTGATGAAACCTCCCAGATCCAGTTTCTATAGATGGAAGATAGAGGAATAATGACTTTGATCTCTAAGTGGTATAAGGCTCTATCTTCTCTGATCTTCCAGGAGTCCCAGTCTTCCTGACTTTGCGTTCGCTTCTGTTTGGCTCGCCTGTTTGTTTTTTTATTATTATTAGCATAGGTGTCGGTGTTTTGGTGACTGTGGCTTATCATTCTCATACTCGTTATACCTCTTAAGATGATGTAGCGGCTTGGTATCTTGCCTTGTAACAAATCAAGCAATGTTGAGCGTAGTCACTTTCCGGGTGGGTGACTGGTCGCAAAACTCTGGACTCCGGCGTAGTATCATTGGTTAAAGCTCTTATTATACTTTTCTCCACCCGACTAAGCTGTGAATGTGTCTCCATGTTCTAGAGTGTGATATTATTCCTTTAATTAAGTAGATCGAGTAGTTTCTCAACGATACATAAAGAGAAGTTCGAACAGAGGTGTTCAGTATGACCTGTCCACTAGAGCTTAAAGGTGTTGATATGTCTGTCGTGTGTATGCATGTGTGTGTGTGTGTGTGTGTGTGTGTATACGTGTGTGTTAGTAGAGAGATGAAAGGTGATGATTGATTACTCGAGAGTGCTTACAACTCCATTGACATAAGAGTCTTCTCTCCTTCTCCAAGCCTGTCAAATCCAGTCAGGCTGGCTACCTGTTGAAGTTTGAAGTAACCCTTTGCTTTCTTTATTCTATCTACTGCAAAAGATGTTTAAGTCCCCCTTCTCTTAACCCCCCCCCCTCCTCCCCCAATCTTCCTTGCATCCCTTTTTATGAACGAACACTTATCGTGTGTCTCCGTGCTCTTCATTTTCCATGTGTATATATTAATATTAATCATTAATTCAGCCGTACACGAGGTCACGTGTTTGACAGTTTTGCCAAGATGACGGTCATTTAAATCGATCGATATTTGAAGGGCGAGTTTTCTGTCCAGATTTTTGAATACGTGTCTTTCCAGAGTACGACAGTTAACTGGCTAAAGGGATAACACTGATAACATTGAACACACAACACATTGGATAACATCCTGTCTCCCCGGGTCATCCATGCAATTTTTATGTACACAGCCACTTCCTGTCGTGGGTACAAATCGTGTTTTGATTACAACTTAGCAACGGCGCCCAGTCCTGTTGACCTGCCGGAACTGGAACATCTCCGAAAAGGGATAACAGTTAGCACAGTATTTGATAACATAAGATTTGTATAGGTTGCAAGTCCTCCTGGTCCAAGGTTATCAAGCAGTCGTTTGAATGAATATTCATCAAAGTGATGCCGATATCTCGATGATTCGAAATAACACTAGAAAATTTGATATGAAATGCAAAAGAATGTGACATGTGTACCTATATGTAGCAGTTTAATCTCATCATATTCTTCCTATTCCTACTATTATCATTGTTTTGATTTATCATGTAGATGGCGTCTTGTGTCGTTTGCCAGACAACGCCTCAAAGAGTTGACGTGAATTCAACATTTCGTCACATTAAAAGTTCTGTAGGTCAGTGGGAACAACCAGGGTTATCAGACGGGAATAGATATCGACATAGTTGGCAACTGTGAATACGCTTTAGTATTATACTACGATATATTATGTCAGAAAGTGTCTGGTTTGAAGTAGGTTGATATTGACAATATTTCTGTTGTGATTTGAGCACACAGCTTAACAATAATATTTTATTTTTATATCCATCGCGTCGTGTCGAAGTTATTGAGTTCTGCTTTTGATTGTGTTGATTTGTTTATCATCGCTCTTCAGAAGATAGAAGACAAAAATAGGTACACTAGGCAAATTGAGGACACACTTGCTATGATATTTCAGACCAGAGTAATGAATGGGATAATATTAAATAGTATTACGGGTGTTTTAAAGCTCGTTATGCGTTTGGTTTGTTGTTTATTGGTGGTTTTTTTTTTTTCCTTTTTTTTTTTCATCCATTTCTTGTGTGGTCTGTGTTCGATACCCTTCTTTCCGTGGCTTTTAACCAGCTGTCGTACTCTAGAAAGAGACGTATTTAAAAACTTGGCTTGAAAACTTGTTCTTCAAATATCAATCGGATTAAATAACCCTCATCCTGGCAAAAACTCAATACTGGACCTCGTAAGGTTCGTAGCAGTTGGTTGAAAAATGACAGGACAAAAAGTGTTATCTTATAATATATGGCATTCTGGAAAATGAAAGCCAAAACAGTCGCTTAGTAGCTCTTAGTCATGATCCCTGACAACATAAGAAGATAAAAAAAATGACACACTTTTTTATCATTTATTGTTTTCTTTGTCTCCCCCCTCCTTCTTTATCTCTCTATCTCTATCTATTTTAACTATCTCCCCCTATTTCTAACTCTCTCTTTCCTCTCACCCCCCTCTCTCTTTCTCTTTCTCTTTCTCCTCTCTCTCTCTCCCCTCCTCTCTCTCTCTCTCTCTCTCTGTCTGTCTGTCTGTCCTCTCTCTCACTCTCTCTGCCCACCTGTCCATGTATTTGTGTCTACAAACAAGTCTACAGTGCCGCACTGCTTGCAATGATTCAGCGTCCTCTGGTGACCTTATCATTTTATCACATTAATTGGCAAACCTCTCTGGTTTACATCAAAAGATTAAGACAAAAGAGACACAGCCTTCGTTATAAGGGTCCATTGTTTTCTGTGCTATCTCTGTAGAGCCATCCACCACGCCCTGGTGTTATCTAGTGTAAGAAAACATAATTGGCTTCGTCCTTGTTCACCTTTTTAAAATTATTATTATCGTGTAATGAGATGAAAAACCCTTTCGCCTTTGTTGCTACATCGCTGGATGTGGTGGAATCACGTGGGTTTTGTTTTCAAATCCACATAAAAAATACACTATTAATAAGTTGGAATAGTTTGGCTTTTTTCACTTGTTCCTCCTCTCTTTTTATATCATCCCTTCCTTCCGACAGCAATCTCTCTATCTCCCCCCCCCCTCTCTCTTTCTCTCTCTTTCTCTCTCTCTCACACACACATTCTCTTTATCTCTCTCTCTCTCTCTCATTCTCTCTTTCGCTTCATTTCTCTCCGTCTCTCTCTTCCTCTGCCAGACCCACATCCCCCACCTCTCCCACAATTCCCCCCCCCCCCCTCCCCTCTTTCAATTATGTAGTGATTTATATTCGTGTGTATTCATTATATTGACTCTGTCTGTATTTTGTTGACTTTGAAATTACGATTTAGTTTTAACACGATCCCAAACAAACCAGAGATCAACGGATCGCACACGTACATTTTGTGAGAACAAAACAAGAGTTTTTGGTTTTATATTAACCGGATCGAGATCCCACAGACTAGTCCTGTATTCTCTATGCGAGATCCTGTCCGAACCGGAAATACTGAATGCGCAATGGTTGCGAGTTTCCGGTTTCGGGTACGAACCAACATGAAGTCGTTGGCATGGTATCGAATGTTACGTTGTCGTGCACTGAAAATGGTTTCGTGGCGTTGATAAACACAGGATTTTAGCTGGATGGACCGTCTTCAAACAAGAACTTAGAAACTCTAAATTTTGTGTTTGTGTTTGTGTGTGTGTGTGTGTGTGTGTGTGAGAGAGAGAAAGAGAGAGAGAGAGAGAGAGAGAGAGAGAGAGAGGAGAGAAGAGAGAGAGAAGAGAGAGAGAGAGAGAGAGAGTTTGGCTCAGTTTATAGTGCGCACAAACAATATATCTCGTGCAAACTCACTCATAAACGAGCTGATAACTTCCCCCCCTTTTCCTCCTTGTCTCTTCAAATAGTTAACCAACCATTAGATTAAATAATTTTATAGTTGTCATAATCAGTAAAACACAAACATTGTGAGCCATAAACATATTATTAATCTTTTGTTAGAAAAAAAAAGTCGTTTTGTTCCATGTGGGTTCCTTATTTTGGAGTTCTTAGAGTTTTTTTTGTTTTTGTTCGGTTTATTTATTATTATTATTATAATTTTTTGTTGCATTTATTTAGTTTTTTTTTTTTTTTTTTTTTAAGGTTCGGTTTAAAAAAAAAAGAATTGGTGGGGTGTGTGTGTGTGTGTGTGGGGGGGGTGGGGGGGGGGGGGGGGGGGGGGGGGGGTGGGGGGGCGGGGCGGGTTTAGTTGTACGAGGTGTCACCCAGTCAAAGTGTACTCATAACACTGAAATTCTATGCGTCATAACGGATTAATCTCTCTATCCTATATTATAAAAAAACAAAACAACGTATTGTTCTACTCTGTTGTTGCGGTTTCTGTTGTACTATAATATTATTATTATCATTGAATACAATGTCATGTACCGAGTGACTTGGTACACAATACACCCACGGTTTGTCATCGATCTGGTTTAAATCGTTGATTGTCAGTGCTTGATCTATTTATAATTAGGTTTTTGTCAGCTTATTTCACCATTTAGCCATTATTGTCATTGCATTTTATTGCATTATTTATTAATTACTAAGGAAATCAGCAATTACAATACTTCGTTACTGCTATGTATCTATCTATCAATTATCTATCTTTTTATTTATTTATTTATTTATCTATCTATCAATCTATATATTCTATCTATCTATCTATCCATCCATCCATCCATCCATCCATCATCCATCCATCCATCCATCCATCCATCCATGCACCCACCCACCTACCTACCTGTCTTTCGTTCTATCTTTTTTTTTCTCTCTACCCCCCACCCTCCTCCCCAAGCCCACTTGTAGACGTATACCAAATAATAATTAAAAAAAAAAATATATATATATATTTAAAAAAAATAAAAAAATTATATATATATATATATATTATATATATATATATATATATATATATATATATATATATATATATATATATATAATATAAAGCTGCTTGCTCCATTATAAACTGGTGGATTATAGATTAATACTGGTTATCAGTTGCCGTGTGTATCATGTGTGTTGTAGTAGTAGGACTGGATAGTGTGTATACTGTCTTCATTAAATAAGGTAGGCTCATTGTAACAGGTGGTTTGTCATGTCAGGCTTTTCATCACGCTATTGTGATGATGATGATGATGATGATGATGATGATGATGATGATGATGATAATGATGATGGAGATGATTGATGATGATGATGATGATGATGATGATGATGATGATGATGATGATGATGATGATGATGATGATGATGATGGAGATGAAGAGGAAGAATGAATAGTGGTTCCTATGGTGATTGTGAAAGCGAAGAAGAGAGTGGATGATGATGATGATGAAATAAATGATGATGATGATGATGATGATGATGATGATGATGATGATGATGATGATGGCAATGACGACGACAGCACTCGCTCTCTTGACTGCACCACCCTCATTAAGGTGTCAGCCTCCAATAAGAATAGCTAGCTAGATGCACATTCTACCTTACCATCGCAATGACCACGGGCTATGATGACTGATGGGCAAGGTAGACCAGTCACTATTGGAGGACGGCTAGATATTTATTATAAGTAATATGATACTATAGTCTGTGCTGTCTAGTATACCATGACCTCCGTTGTATTACATAAAATGATAGATACCAAAAAACATATTAATATTCGTTGTGTAGCTATTAGTGTGGAGGTCACGGCGTTGAGTTGTTTCGTCATCGTTTTGTTGTTGTGTCGATACCACGCCCATCGTAATGGTCAGTCAGGAAGTGACACCCATTATCATCACAATGATGTTTATCACGGCTATCATCATCATTATTATCATCATGGTAATGAAAGCAGTAGTAGTGGCAGTAGTGGTGGTGGTGGTAGTAGTGGTGATGGTGGTAATAGTGGTAGTAGTAGTAGTAGTAGTAGTAGTAGTAGTAGTAGTAGTAGTAGTAGTAGTAGTAGTAGTAGAAGTAGTAGTAGTAGTAGTGGCAGTAGCAGCAGCAGTAGTAGTAGTAGTAGTAGTAGTAGTAGTAGTAGTAGTAGTAGTAGTAGTAGTAGTAACAGTAGTAACAGTAGAGTAGTTAGTAGTAGTAGTTAGTAGTAGTAGTAGTAGTAGTAGTAGTAGTAACAGTAGTAACAGTAGTAACAGTAGTAGTAGTAGTACTAGTACAGAGTAGTACTAGTAGTAGAAGAAGAAGAAGTAGTAGTAGTAGTAGTAGTAGTATAGTAGTAGTTAGTAGTAGTAGTAGTAGTAGTAGTAGTAGTAGTAGTAGTAGTAGTAGTAGTAGTAGTAGTAGTAGAGGAGGAGGAGGATGAGGAGAAGTAGCAGCAGCAGCAGTAGCAGTACCTATACCGTGTATTACGTTTTTAATTGGATTTTACGGACAATTAAAGTGAGACTGTAACCATGAATATCCTGATTAAAATGTACCACTGTGTATTCATAAGTGACGAATTCATCGCGACAGGTGTGTTAGTTTTCAAATCAAATTTGTATCTACGTATATGAATCTAGTCACGATTCTGGTTAAACAGTCCTTGACCAACCAACGATGACGTCATAACTGTCTCTCTAATGTCATTACACAGCTGTTGCTAGATTGACTCACATGGTATGTTGTAATGTGTATTATGACGCAGTGAACAATGATGGCTAAAAACTCAATAATTCGAAAGCCATCGACGTAAATTAATAGATAACTAAATAAGTAATATATGAATAAATGCATATTTGTCGCTTTTATCGCGGTTTTTACCATGCTCTTTGCGTTTCATAATGCTTTGTTTATTTCCCCTGCTAGCAATTAGGAACTAGATATCCATTCCATACAAACAGTACAGGCTGCTGAAAGGTCGTTCTAGCTTTTATAATATCCGTCACTGACTGTCATCAAACTTAAACTCATTCATACTTACTCGAATATGAGTAGAGTAGTTGAATCCAGGGCACTTATACTTTGTTGTTTGCGACAATTGTCATCCATCTGGTCACTGACGCGTTCAACATCGCTTGACTTGGTTACAAGACGAGACACAGTACCACTGAGCCATCACGTGTCTCACCGCCACCACCAAACAAAGAGGTGAAGTCTGAAATTCAAATGTCCACAGTATCTTTCTTGTTCACCTTGACAATAAAACTATAAATTCATACATGATGGATCCCTATTTCTACCCCCCCCCCCCCCCCCCTCATCCCCTCTTACCTCAAGCCTATTTGTAACCCAGCCACGTTTTGTTGACAAAAACCTTTCTCCATTTTCCGCCTTGCGAAGATTTAATGAACTTTTATAAGGCCTCAACGCCTACTTGCACGTCAATAGAAAACTAAAACTTTTGTCCTCCTCCCCATAATAATAATAAAAAAAATGATAATAAAATGGGAAATAGAGAGCATTATTATTAGATAAATAAAAAAAGTAGAAAGTGGTTACTTCCACTCCACCACACCCCTCCCCCATTTTCCTTCCTGTACCACTACCATCATCACCACATCATCACCGAATCCTCTCTCTCCCTCCCCCCCTCCCCCCCCCCCCCCCCTCCTTTCTCCTCCTCGAGATTAAGGACTAACAGCACCAGCAATCAA
>NW_027624973.1:0-7561 GCF_034508935.2 Berghia stephanieae
TATATTATTTTAATTTATATATGTCCACCTGCTGCCTGTATTATTTATAATTTATAGAATTCAGTTTTGTTTTCCCCTGACTGAAGAAGGATTGTCATTACATTACATATAATTATTCAGACCTACTCACCTTGACACATTCATACCTCATACCATTCGTCAGCCAGTTCACCTCAACAATTGTTGTTTGTAGGTTATATTAATAGATGCTTGCGCCGCTACGCCTAGGTAAGTTTTTTTGTTTTTTTTTTCTCTTATCTTTGCTTACCCCTATTTTTTTCCCTAGACTTCCTATTTTTTTTTGAAGAAGCATCCTAGTTTTTTCACTATGGGTTGGCAGTATGATATGATCAGACATTTTTATTTACACTTAAACCTTTTGTGTCTTTTCTCAACAGGATGAAATTGAAGGAAACTGAAGACATAACAAATAAATACAAGCAAGAGGTAATGGTTTCTGTTTTAAAAGGCTTGAATAGGTCAATTATGAAAATAAAAATTGTGTTTGTAGTTACAAAAACAAAATAAGGATATTAAATTGGTAAATTTTGCTTTTAAGAAAAGAAAAAAAGGATAAAAGAAATAGGTTTAATTTCTTATTTAACAAAAGAACAAGATGTAAAGATATTGTATAGATCTTGTAGTGAAATTGTCTACGTCGTTCAATAAATGAAACAGTATTTAGTAAAATACTTATTGAGATAAGTTTGCATTCACTTTCATTATCATATTCTTTCAAGGCGGCAGAAAGTGAGAGAAAGTTCAAATCTTTGGAAAAAGAGTTCCAGCTGTTTAAGGAAAACCAATCCCACACCCCTGAGGTCAAGCTACAATCTCAGATCAATCTTCTCACCCTTGAAAAGGTAAAGATTTTTTATGTATTTTTAGAAGTTGACATCATGTAAGTGTGACCAATTTGGTCCCGTGGAGGACACTCACCTTTGTTCAGAGGGTTCTGGGTTCGGGTCCCACCCTGAGTGGTGCATAATTGTATCCTTGAAGAAGACTCTTTACTCACATTCTCTCACCGTACTCAGGGTAAAATGAGTACCTAATTGTTAACCGCGTTATTTCTGAAAAAAATTGTAATATAACCTAACAGACGTCATGTCTTGCACTACATGTTAAGTGAGTGTTGCTGATGGCTGGGGACCCCTTGTAAAGCGCTTTGAGTACATTTAGTGGATATTGCCCTATATAAATGCTCTTGTTTTTTATATCATGGTCAACTTGATTATAGTAAAGAAATGGTTATGTTTTATAAAGTTTAAATAAACATTATCAATTTATATATACAACTTAGTTGTATGACTACACCTTTAGGAATATGTTTCAGTAAAACATATGAAAAGGTTGATGAAGTGGAGAACATTCATATTTCAGTTTCTATATTATGTAAAATTTTGAAATATAGTCCTATTTATGTAATCTTATAAAATAACTTACGAAAAGATTTGGAATGATTGTAAATGTTGTGTGTTCAGATTGAACTTGAACGAAAATTAGATGCTGCCAATAAGTCAAGATCCATTACAAACAACAATGGGAAAGCATTAAAAGAATTGCAAGACTGAAACAGAGAGAGCAAGAGGTGGCAAAAGCACAACTCCAGTATTCCATTTTGAATGGATAATTCCTTCTGTTTTAATGAATCTTATAGCGCCAGACAAAGTGAAAGAAAATACAGCAAAAGAACAATCCCAAAAGAGACATAGTGATTTTACTTTCTTTTATTTTTTCTTTTATTTTTTAACCTGCCTTGTCTAGCACTGTAATCATACATGACTTTATATATTTATAACATGTGCCATAAATGAAAGTTACTGTAATTATAAATTAAATTTGTCCTTTCCATGTCGTAAACTTAATGCATATTTTGACAGGTCTTGTAAGATTAAAGACACAAGTGTCATTTGTTCATCCAATCCTTTGCACTTATTGATGCATGTAAAATTTGTACTTGTAAATACTATTATATCTGTTTGTACATTCCCAGCGTCAGCAACAGGAGTTGGAACATATGAGATTGAGATATCTGGCTGCAGAGGAGAAAGAAGTTGTAAGCAAGGAGAACAAGGAGTTGGAAGACATCAAAGTTCAGATTAACAAGTAAGCTTTCTGATGCACATTAATTAACATTTTAAGTTCTTTATAAAAATTTTATTTTTGATTTTGAGCTTCAAATAAGTTATCGCCTCTTGAGAAAGGGTTAAATCTATTAGTAAACCCCTTCGTCTCAAATCCTCTCTTTGGCCCTTTAAAAAGTTGCGAAAATGTAATATTGAGAGCTTCCCTAAATATGCCTCAACGAATTGCATTATGAGCAAAATTAAGAAAGGACTTTTGGTTTTATTTAAGTAAAATTTACTGTTGTCGTAAGTTTCTTATTTGATACTTGAAAGAAAACTGTGATAAAAAATATGGTGTATATTCAACTCTGGTAAAGTGGCCGAGTGGTTAAGCCATTGCCCTGTGATCTGGAAGGTCACAGTTTGAGCCCCACTTCAGGCACTTTCGTTTTTTCCCTTGGGCAAGATTATTAACCCCCCCAATTTACTCACTTTGGACAACATGGGTGATTAATGTTGACATCAGACATCTTGTTTGAGGGTTATCTGTATTCCTTAATGGAATGAATGACTTGATGACGGAATCTAATGATGCTGTGGCGGAAGGCGGAATTAAAAAGACAAAATTTTTAATTGTTATTATAACTTACAAAACTCTCTTTTCAAACCCTTTCTTTTTACCTTTTTTTTTGTTAACAGACCAAATTTATTATTTTATTTTTTTTAAACTAAAAAAGATGTGTTTTTGATCAATTTTTGAATTTTAAAATTTTCAGATTAAGACAAATGGAAGAAGAGAGGCTACGAAACACATCTGACTCAAATTCCATTCCATTGATGCAAGATGCAAAAGGCAAGATGTTCAATGTTGATCTGGATGCATCCTATGAGAACATGTGTCACGACTTGTATGAAGAACGTGATACGCTTCTCCGTACTGTGTCTATACAACACAAGACAAAATCATAGCCGAGCTTGATCGACAAATACAGGAAGCCATAGTTTTAAAAAGAGTTAGTTAATAATAAATTATGGTAGTTAGTTTAATTAAATTTTCAATTATCTGTGCTGTCCTTTAATGCCTTCTATTTATAAGTTATTTTATTCTTCTATAACCTAAAATATAGTTACGTATGTAATGAGACATATTGATACTAACGCTTGGATTTGGACAGATATTTAAGGATGATTACCTTGTTTTATTTTTTAACTTTTTTTTCTTTATCGCCGTATTGTATCATTCCTAAAAAAATAGGATTGTAAAAGAAAATATAGCAAGATCAGCAATGAATTATATATGAGAATTCGTTTTAAGGACTTACAGCATCCTATTGTACAAAATTGCTGTTGTGTTTAAACAAATCATCCAGGTATGCGAATGACCTAGTGTTTAATTAAAAGTATCGTTTAACCTATAAAGCCATTAAAATTGTTATTTTATGACATAGTTAAATGCATACAAGTTCTATAACATGCAATTATCAAAAATATATTAATGTCATTCAACGTCTGTTGTAATTAGGAAACCATATCTGATTTCCACTAATGGTGCTGAGCTCATAAATCTCAATTCATAATCAATTTTTTTCCGTCCAGTTTGAGTTTCTGTCAGCACCAAAATCCCACAGCAGTTCCATTTTATTTAATATGCGTCATATAGGGTGTTGCTTATTTGAAAAATCTGCTGAAGTGAGTCTAAATTGGACATCTCACAAGGATCTATATTTGAAAAGAGATATGAATTCCTAATTCTGTCAGTTTCATTGTAAAAGAGAAAGAATTGTGCTTTTGATAAAGGATATCTCTTATATTTTTTGTCTTAGGGGCTTTATTTATTCATACTTTTTTTGACGTTTCATTTTCATTTTTTTTTCCTTCTGGTAAAGCACTGGATGCTTGTATGTGCGCTGGCTTGAAGGGGGCCCTAAACTTCCTTTGCAAATTGGGGACGTCGATTTTGTTGTTTCTTCTATCTTCCTTATATTAATATGTTGTAACATTTCTTGTGGCTTTACATCCTTGTCCCGGGAAAAGTGCAGAGGTCTGGCGCCTCTATGTGTGGAATGAAGGGGAGGGGGAGGGGGCCTGTGGCTTTTTTTGTGATCTCTTGTAATTTTGAAATCTACTTCTGTCCTTTGTGGAACGAATCCTCATTCATTTTTAAAAATCATGCATATAGTCTAAATCCCTTTATAATGAGAATATCTCCTTTTTATCTAGCGCTGACTTGTTTGGAATGACTTAATAGTATCCCGACGCTGTTAAGTTCTATAATTTACAGGAATTAATGAAATGCAATTCTACACTGAAATTTTGACTTGGTAGCTTTTTTCCTCAGATTTTTTTTTTTAATAAGGAAAGTTTGCTGACTGATATTGATATATTAGTCATATCTATCAATGTTATTATATGTAGATTGAGATGTGAAGTTCAAGTGCTGACCAAAATTATAATATTTTTTATTTATTGTGAATCCAAGATATACATAGCATGCATTAAATACTTTTAAAAAAATGTTATTATTGTTTAATACAAATAAAAGGATTTGATCAAAACAATAGAATGATTTCATCAATATGTTTTTTAAGAATCATCCACCTTCTTCTCCTTCCACCCCCCCCCCCCCCCCCCCTCACCTCTCCTCTCTCTCTCTCTCTCTCTCTCTCTCTCTCTCTCTCTCTCCTCATCTCTCTCTCATCTCCTCTCTCTCTCTCCTCTCTCTCTCTCCTCTCTCTCTCGCTCTCTCTCTTCTTGTCTTCTATCCCCCCATACCCGTTTTCCAATTGTTTCCTGCATTGCTTGAATGAGATTACTTAGTTTTGTCCTTATCCTTGCTGGGAGGGAAACATCGAATGTATAGTTATAGTTTTTGGGAGTGATATTTTTCCTCCTTGTAAATCATCTCTCATGTTATTGCATTGTATTATGTTTTAGTTTACATATTATATTATAGTAATTGGTAAACAGTTGAGTGTATTCTCTTAGTTGGGACCTGTGTCTTGTGTCTGGATGAGACTTTAGGTGATCTCAAACTAAGTACTTTGACGGTGTGCTCTTGGAATCTACATCTGTTCCCTATTTGAACCAATTCCCCTTTGTCTTACCTTTTCTTTTGTGCTTTAATTGTAATTCTAGAACTTTTACTATCCCATTTTCTTCCTTTTTACTGGTGCTGATATAACCTTAATGTGTTGCAAGCGCCGTAAAACCCTTAAAAACAAAACAATCTCTCTCTTCTCTCTCTCTCTCTCTCTCTCTCTCTCTCTCTCTCCCTCTCTTCTCTCTCTCTCTCCTCCTCTCTCCTCTCTCTACTCTCTCTCTCTCTCTCTCTCCTCTCTCTCTCTCTCTCTCTCTCTCTCTCTCTATTGTTTTTTCTCTCACACATACAGGCACACACACATGCGCGTAGTGAATACGTAACTTACAATATGTGACCCTACGCCTCGAAGTGGTATTAAGTCAGGATTTTGGAAAACGAAGAAAACCGGTTTTAATGTGGGAATGGTCACAATTATCAAATTTCAGTTTTTGTTATTTCAGAAACTACAATCATTTTTTCTACATGAAAACATAATAATTCAACATAGGTATTGAGGATAAGTTATATAAATTTAATGTTTAAAATAGCAACTATCAATGACGCATTCAAGAGTTGAATTTTCTCTCAGAGAGCAACCATTTCAAAGACTTAGTAATATTAAGTCTTTTCCTCCACCATTACCATGTAAGATATCACAGCAAAGGGCGTGTCCTTTATCTATCTCAGAGAAAGCATGACTGGTTTCCACAATTTCATGGTTCAAACCAATAATGACCTTTAAAAACTGTAAACAAGTCAAGGTTGTCCCTGACAACTTTACAAATGAATGATTCTGATTGGTCAACGCTCATCACATGCGCCTGTTGGCCATTAAAAATGCTCGGCAATGTGGCATGACGTCAGCATGCGTGTGTTACATATTTGTGTATTTGTGCATTTTGATACACACCACGTGCTATTATTTCTTTGTCTAGCTGCATGATCGAGGTGAGGGTCCTTTGTCCCTCTTTATTTATTCATGAAATTATAGGACATGCTAAGACTAATTGGGTGGGGTTCCTGACCTCCCATAGTGGGCAGGGAGGTAATTACGGTCTTCTACTTCTATCCCCCTATATCTGTTTTCCACTAGCTTTCTGTCTTGTCTTGGAATGAGATTACTTGGTTTTGTCCTGGCCCTGACCGGATACCTTGGTGAGAGAGGGGAAACAGTCAAATGTATAGTTAATTTTGGAGATGATATTTTTTCCTTGTAAATCATCTCTCTGTTATGTAATGTATTATGTTTTGTTTACATATCATAAATGATTTGTAAACATTTGAGTGTATTCCTCTTAGTGGGACCTGTGCTTGTGACTGGAGAAGACTTTTAGGTGATCTCAAACTAGGTACTTCGATAGTTTGCTCTTGGAAAATACGTCTGTTCCTTATTTGATCCAATTCTCATTTAATTTGTCTTAACCTTTTCTTGTGTGCTTTAATTGTAATTATAGAACTTATCACTATCCCATTTTCTTCCTTTTTACTAATAATAATAAATGACATTTATATAGCGCTTTACCTCGTTGTCACAGGCTCTAACGCTTTACAGTGATATAAAAAACAAAACATTACAGTAAGACAAGTTTGATGGAAACGTGATAACGAATTCAATTTAACAACAACAAAATATGATAATAGTATTGCAACATTATGACGTAAAAAGATAAAACATTAAGCGAGGTTTGAACGTTGTCAACGAATCCGAGCATCTCACGTGTGATGGAGAGAGTTCCAAAAATGGGGGTCGAAAATTGAAAAGATTGTTCACCTATTTTACGCAATGGCTTAGGTTTGACAAGATTGATTGGTCATTGCTTGACCTCAAGTTTCTATCAGGGACATATATGTTTTAGAAGGTCTTTAATATAGGAGGGACTGTTTGGTGCTCAAGATTTGTATACAACAGTACAAATCTTATAGGCAACTCTTTTTTCCACAGGAAGCCAATGTAACTCGCGGAGAAGGAGAGTTGCTGACGGTATTTTTTGTTATTGCGTACAATGAGTCTGGCTGCGTTATTTTGGAGCAACCTGAAGTTTTGCTCATTTTGTCTTTAGCTAAATTCACCCAAAGGGAGTTCAATAGTCCAATTTTGATAAAACAGGGAATTAATTAAAAGTTCTGCTATCTGCTTCGGTATTAAATTACGAATTTTGCTTATTTTTTTACTGGCGCCGATATGACCTTATTGTGTTGCAATCGCCGTAAAGCCCTTACAAAAAAAAAAACCCAAAAAACATAAGACTTTAATAAGACAACAGTTGCCTAATCTTACACTTACAGAGATTGTTGTAGGATAAACATTTAATTTAAGTACAAAAGCAGAATACTAAATAGAAGCCTTCAACAATCAAAAACTGGGCCAATGGAAATACGTGTAACTAAAAAATGAAAAAGGTTAAATGTGTGG
>NW_027624974.1:0-7563 GCF_034508935.2 Berghia stephanieae
TAAAAAGAGACTGATTTTTTTTTTTTTTTTCGATTAAGTCGGTGGAGAAAACTTGGAATTTTCTTTTTTTTTTTTTACGATGCAGAAATTAAAAGTCCGCAGTGGAGAATACTTCGCAATTTCTTTTTTTTTTTGATTGGCGATCGAATAAAAAGTCGCGGGGAAATATACTTTCGCATTTTTTTTTTTTTTTGATTTCGTCGACGCAGAAATAAAATCCGTGGGAGAATACTTTCGCATTTTTCTTTTTTTTTTTCGATTAGAGGTGGACTCAGAAATAAAAAGCGCATGGGAGAATTTCCATTTTTTTTTTTTTTTTTCGATTCAGAGCGCGGACTGCAAAATTAAAAAGTCGCAGAGTATGATTTTCATTTTTCTTTTTTTTTTTTTATTCAGCGGGGAGAAAATTAATCTAGTGTAAGTATTTGATTTTTTTTTTTCAAGCGGATCTAAATCATGAATTAGTATTTATTTTTTTTTTTCTTGCGAGCATAAATAAATCTGGAAATACTTTGCATTTTTTTTTTTTTTTTTTGTCAGCGACTAGAATAAAGTCCGGGGAGAATACTTTCATTTTTCTTTTTTTTCGATTAGGCGCGGATGCAATAAAGTCGCATGGGGATCTGCTTTCTTTTTTCGTAAGCGGGCTGCAGATAAGTCCGCAGGAAATATTTCGTTTTTTTTTTATAGACGCGGACTGAGAAAAAACCCGTGAATTTTTTTTTTTTATTCAGAGCGCGATAATAATCAGTGGGAATCTTTCTTTTTTTTATCAGGGGACTGAAAAAAAGCGCAGTGGAGAATACTTCGTTTTTTTTTTTTTTTAGCGGTGCAAAAAAAGTCCCAGGGAGAACTTCGCTTTCTTTTTTTCGTCAGAGGCGGTGAGAATAAACCAGTGGAGATCTTGATTTCTTTTTTTTTTGTTCAGAGCGCACGCAGAGAGCGCGGACTGCAGAAATAAAAGTCCGCAGTGGGAGAATACTTTCGCATTTTTTTTTTTCATTCAGAGCGCGACTGCAGAAATAAAGTCCCAGTGGGGAATATTTCCATTTTTCTTTTTTTCGATTCAGAGCGGGATGAAAATATAAAGTCCGCAGTGGGAATCTTCGCATTTTTTTTTTTCGATTCAAGGCGGCTGCAAATTAAAGTCCGCATGGGAGAATATTCCATTTTATCTTTTTTTTTTGTTCACGCGGACTGAAAATAAAAAGTCCGCAGTGGAGAATACTTTCGCTTTTTTTTCTTCAGACGCGACTGCAGAAATAAAAGTCCGCAGTGGAGTATTTCATTTTCTTTTTTTTTTCGATCAGAGCGCGACGAAAATAAAAAGTCCGAGTGGAGAATACTTTCGCATTTTTTTTTTTTTTTCGTTCAGAGCGCGACTGCAGAATAAAAGTCGCAGTGGAGAATACTTGCATTTTCTTTTTTCGATTCAAGCGCGGACTGCAGAATAAAAGTCCGCAGTGGAGATACTTTCCATTTTCTTTTTTTTGTTAGAGCGGGACTGCAGAAATAAAAATCCGAGTGGAGAATACTTTCCTTTTTTTTTTCGATTCAGAGCCGGACTGCAGAATAAAAGTCCGCAGTGGGATACTTCGCATTTTTTTTTTTTTTCGATTCAGAGCGCACGCAAAATAAAAGTCGCAGTGGAGAATACTTTCGCATTTTCTTTTTTTTGTTTCAGACGCGGACTGCAGAAATTAAAGTCGAGTGGAGAATACTTTCCATTTTTTTTTTTTCGATTCAGAGCGCGACTGAGAAAAAAAGTCGCAGTGGAGAATACTTTCGATTTTTTTTTTTTCGATTAGACGCGGACTGCAGAATAAAAGTCGCAGTGGAGAATACTTTCGCATTTTTTTTTTTTTTCAGAGCGCGGATCAGAATAAAAAGTCCATGGAGAATACTTTCGCATTTTTCTTTTTTTTTTTTCAGAGCGGCTGCAGAAAAAAAAGTCCGCATGAGAATACTTGCATTTTTTTTTCGTTCAGAGCGCGGACTCAAATAAAAAGTCCGCAGTGGAGAATACTTTCGCATTTTTTTTTTGTTCAGAGCGCGGACTGCAGAAATAAAGTCGCAGTGGGAATACTTTCGCATTTTCTTTTTTTCGATTCAGACGGGACTGCAAAAAAAAGTCCCAGTGAGATCTTTCGCATTTTTCTTTTTTTTTGTTCAGAGGGACTGCAGAAAAAAGTCCCATGGAGAATACTTTCCATTTTTTTTTCATTCAGAGCGCGGACTGCAGAATAAAATCGCAGTGGGGATACTTCGATTTTTTTTGTTCAGAGCGCGGACTGCAGAAATAAAAGTCCCAGGGGAATACTTTCGCATTTTCTTTTTTTTGATTCAGAGCGGACTGCAAAAAAAAAGTCCGCAGTGAGAATACTTCGCATTTTTCTTTTTTTTTTCTTCAGAGCGGAGCAATAAAGTCGCAGGAGAATCTTCGCATTTCTTTTTTTCGATTCAAGCGGACTGCAGAAAAAGTCCGCAGTGGAGAACTTCCATTTTATTTTTTTTGTTCAGACGGACTGCAATAAAAAGTCGCTGGAGAATATTTCGCTTTTTTTTTTTCAGAGCGCGACCAAATAAAAATCCGCATGGAGAATATTTGCATTTTTTTTTTCGTTTCAGAGCGCACGAAATAGTCGCAGGAATATTCGTTTTCTTTTTTTTGTTCGAGCGCGATGCAGAAAAAATGGGGAATACTTGCATTTTTTTTTTGTTAGAGCGGACTGCAAATAAAAAGTCCGCAGTGGAATATTTCAATTTTTTTTGTTCAGAGCGGACTGCAGAAATAAAAAGTCCGCAGTGGGAGAATACTTTCGCATTTTTTCTTTTTTTTTTCGATTCAGAGCGCGGACTGCAGAAATAAAAAGTCGCAGTGGAGAATACTTTCGCATTTTTTTTTTTTCGATTCAGAGCGCGGACTGCAGAATAAAAAGTCCGCAGTGGGAGAATACTTTCGCATTTTTCTTTTTTTTTCGATTTCAGAGCGCGGACTGCAGAAATATAAAGTCCGCAGTGGAGAATACTTTCGCATTTTTTTTTTTTTTTCGATTCAGAGCGCGGACTGCAGAATAAAAAGTCCGCAGTGGGAGAATACTTTCGCATTTTTCTTTTTTTTTTTCGATTCAGAGCGCGGACTGCAGAAATAAAAAGTCCGCAGTGGGAGAATACTTTCGCATTTTTTTTTTTTTTTTTCGATTCAGAGCGCGGACTGCAGAAATAAAAAGTCCGCAGTGGAGAATACTTTCGCATTTTTTCTTTTTTTTTTTTTCGATTCAGAGCGGGACTGCAGAAATAAAAAGTCCGCAGTGGAGAATACTTTCGCATTTTTTTTTTTTTTTTTCGATTCAGAGCGCGGACTGCAGAAATTAAAGTCCGCAGTGTGAGAATTACTTTCGCAATTTCATTTTTCGATTCAGAGCGCGGACTGCAGATTAAAAAGTCCCAGTAGGAGAATACTTCCGCATTTTATATTTTTATTTCATTCAGAACGTGGACTGCAGAAATATTAAGTTCCGCAGTAGGGAGAAACTTTAGCATTTCTTCTTTTTTTTCATTCAGATTGCGATTTTTCATATAAAAGTCCGCAGTGGGAGAATACTTTCGCATGTATTCTTCTTTTTTTTGTTCTGAGCGCGGACTGCGAAATAGAAAGTAGCAGTGGGAGGAATACTTGCGCATTTTATCTTTTTTTTTTCGTTTCAGAGCACAAACTGCAGAAATAAAAAGTCCGCAGTGGAGAATACTTTCGCATTTTTTTCTTTTTTTTTTCATTCAGAGCGCGGACTGCAGATATAAAAAGTCGCAGTGGGAGAATATTTCGCATTTTTCTTTTTTTTTCGTTTCAAAGCGGGAACTGCAGAATAGAAAAGTCCGCAGTGGGAGAATACTTTCGCATTTTCCATTTTTTTCATTCAGAGCGCGAAGACTCAGATTATAAAAGTTTTTTCGTGGGAGAATACTTTCGCATTTTATCTTTATTTTCTTGTTTGTTAGAGCTTCGGATTTCTTGCAGAAATAATAAAGTCCGCAGTGGGAGATACTTTGCATTTTTCTTTTTTTTCGTTTCAGAGCGCGACTGCAGAAATAAAAAGTCCGCAGTGGGAGAAATTCTTTCGATTTTTTTTTTTCGATTCAGAGCGCGGACAGCCAGAATTAAAATGTCCCAGTGGAGAATTTTTCGATTTTTTTCTTTTTTTTTTTTTATTCAGAGCGGAGACTGCAGAAAATATAAATCCGCAGTGGAGAATACGCTTCGCAAATATTTTCTTTTATTTTTCGATTTCAGAGCGCGGACTGCAGATATAAAAAGCGGCAGTGGGAGAAAACTTTCAAGTTTTCTTTCTTTTTTTTTTTTCGATTCAGAGCGCGGACTGCAGAAATAAAAGTCCGCAGTGGGAGAATACTTCGCATTTTTATATTTTTTTGTTTCAGAGCCGTGAGGACTGCAGCACATAAAAGTCGCAGTGGAGAGAATACTTAGCATTTTTTCATTTTTTTTTCATTTAGAGCGCGACGCAAGAATAAAAAGTCCGCAGTGGGAGAATACTTTGCATTTTCTTTTTTTTTTTTTTTCAGAGCGGGACTGCAGAAATAAAAAGTCCGCAGTGGGAGAATTCTTTCGCATTTTTTTTTTTTTTTTCGTTTCAGAGCGACGGACTGCAGAAATTTAAAGTCCGCAGTTGGAGAATACTTTTCGCATTTTTTCCTTTTTTTTTTCGATTAGAGCGCGGACTGCAAATAAAAAGTCGCAGTGGAGAATACTTGCATTTTCTTTTTTTTGTTTCAGAGCGGGACTGCAGAAATAAAAAGTCCGCAGTGGAGATATTCATTTTTTTTTTCGATTCAGAGCGCGGACTGCAGAAATAAAAGTCCCAGTGGAGAATACTTTCCTTTTTTCTTTTTTTGTTCAGAGCGGGACTGCAGAAAAAAAGTCGCAGTGGAGAATACCTTTCTTTTTTTTTTGTTCAGAGCGGGACTGCAGAATAAAAAGTCGCAGTGGGAAATACTTCGCATTTTTTTTTTTTTTCGATTAGAGCGCGGACTGCAGAAATAAAGTCCGCAGTGGGGAATACTTCGCATTTTTTTTTTTTTCTTTCAGAGCGCGGCTGCAGAAATAAATCGCGTGGAGAATACTTCGATTTTTTTTTCGATCAGAGCGCGGATGAGAAAAAAGTCCGCAGTGGGGAATACTCCTTTTTTTTTTTTTGTTCAGACGGGACTGCAGAAAAAAGTCGCAGTGGAAGATACTTTGCATTTTTTTTTTTTTTTTCATCAGAGCGCCGAAAAAATAAAAAGTCGCATGGAAATACTTCGCTTTTTCTTTTTTTTTTATCGAGCGCGGACTGAGAATAAAGTCTCAGTGGGAGAATACTTTGCATTTATCTTTTTTTTTTGTTTCAGAGAGACTGCAGAAATAAAAATCCGCAGGGGGAGAATACTTTCGCATTTCTTTTTTCGATAGAGGCGGATGCAAAATAAAAAGTCGCAGTGGAGATTCTTTCGTTTTTTTTTCGTTCAGAGGGACTGCAGAAATAAAGTCCCAGTAGGATACTTTCGAATTTCTTTTTTTGATTCAGAGCGGGACTGCAGAAAAAAGTCCGCAGTGTAAGAGATCATTGCTTTTTTTTTTTTTTTCGATGAGCCGAAGATAAAAGTCGAGGGAGATACTTTCGCATTTCTTTTTTTTTTTTCAGAGCGGGATGAGAAAAGTCGCAGGGAGATACTTACCTTTTTTTTTTTCGTAGGGCGGACTGCAGAATAAAGTCGCATGGAGATACTTCGCATTTTTTTTTTTTCTTCAGAGGGACTGAATAAATCCGCAGTGGAGAATATTCGAATTTTTTTTCATTCAGAGCCGACGCAAAATAAATCAGTGAGATACTTTGCATTTCTTTTTTTTGTTCAGCGGGTGAAAAGTCCGCAGTGTGAGAGTACTTTCAAATTTTATTTTCGATTCAGAGCGCGGACTGCAGAAATAAAAAGTCCACAGTAGGAGAGTACTTTCGCATTTTTTCTTTTTTTTTTTGATTCAGAGCGTGGACTGCAGAAAAACAAAGTCCGCAGTAGGAGAATACCTTTGCATTTTTTTTTTCGATTCAGAGCGCGGACTGCAGATATAAAAAGTCGGCAGTGGGAGAATACTTTCGCATTTCTTCTTTTTTTTTTCGATTCAGAGCGCGGACTGCAGAAATATAAAGTCCGCAGTGGGAGAATACTTTCGCATTTTATCTTTTTTTTTTCGTTTCAGAGCGCGGACTGCAGAAATTTAAAGTCCGCAGTGGGAGAATACTTTCGCAATTTTTTTTTTTTTTCGATTCAGAGCGCGGACTGCAGATATAAAAAGTCCGCAGTGGGAGAATACTTCCGCATTTTATTTTTTTTTCGTTTCAGACCGGGGACTGCAGAAATAAACAGTCCGCAGTGGGAGAATACTTTCGCATTTTTTCTTTTTTTTTTCCATTCAGAGCGCCGAGAACATAAATAAAAAGTCCGCAGTGGGAGAATACTTTCGCATTTTTCGTTCTTTTTTTTTGATTCAGAGCGCGGACTGCAGAAATATAATGTCTGCAGTGGGAGAATACTTTGTCATTTTATCTTTTTTATTTTCGTTTCAGAGCACAAACTGCAGAAAAAAAAAGTCCGCAGAGGGAGAATACTTTCGCATTTGTTCTTTTTTTTTTCGATTCAGAGCGCGGACTGCAAATATAAAAAGTCCGCAGTGGGAGAATACTTTCGCAATTTTTCTTTTTTTTTCGATTCAGAGCGCGGACTGCAGATATAAAAAGTCCGCAGTGGGAGAATACTTCCGCATTTTATTTTTTTTTTTCGTTTCAGACCGGGGACTGCAGAAATAAAAAGTCCACAGTAGGACAATACTTTCGCATTTTTTCTTTTTTTTTTTTTGATTCAGAGCGTGGACTGCAGAAAAACAAAGTCCGCAGTAGGAGAATACCTTTGCATTTTTTTTTTCGATTCAGAGCGCGGACTGCAGATATAAAAAGTCGGCAGTGGGAGAATACTTTCGCATTTCTTCTTTTTTTCTTTCGATTCAGAGCGCGGACTGCAGAAATATAAAGTCCGCAGTGGGAGAATACTTTCGCATTTTATCTTTTTTTTCGTTTCAGAGCGCGGACTGCAGAAATTTAAAGTCCGCAGTGGGAGAATACTTTCGCAATTTTTCTTTTTTTTTCGATTCAGAGCGCGGACTGCAGATATAAAAAGTCCGCAGTGGGAGAATACTTCCGCATTTTATATTTTTTTTCGTTTCAGACCGGGGACTGCAAAAATAAACAGTCCGCAGTGGGAGAATACTTTCGCATTTTTTCTTTTTTTTTTTTTCCATTCAGAGCGCCGAGAACATAAATAAAAAGTCCGCAGTGGGAGAATACTTTCGCATTTTTCTTTTTTTTTTTTTGATTCAGAGCGCGGACTGCAGAAAATATAATGTCGCAGTGGGAGAATACTTTGTCATTTTATCTTTTTTATTTTCGTTTCAGAGCACAACTGCAGAAGAAAAAAGTCCGCAGAGGGAGAATACTTTCGCATTTTTCTTTTTTT
>NW_027624975.1:2500-7557 GCF_034508935.2 Berghia stephanieae
AATTTGCTGAGAGCGAATATTGTTGTCCTTTTTTAATGACTAATTTTTCCTAGTAATGGAAAGGTGAGAGTAAAGGCGAGGTGACCTGGTGATAATTCATTCCCTTCTTTCATTTCACATTCTGCTTTTGTTGTTTTCGTGTCATTGTATCAAGAATGCATGTTTTACGTTTTAGTTCTACGAATCTTTTTATCCACACGTTCTTTTGTTTACCCTAAGGGCGGTTACTCCATTTATAATTCCGCTCTTTGCTATTGTTTTTAAGACATCCATTTTAATGATTATTTCTCACTAAATTATATCAATCTGAAATAAAACGTTTAAGGTTTACACACACACACACACAGTTTTGTGTGTGTCCGGCTGACGGATGTTATGATTATTTTAGCTAAACGCTTAGCATCACTAGGACATGTGTATCATAATAACAATATTTGTGTAACCTGCTTAACACGTGACCTAGATCGGGCTCTACACGTGCACCACGTCACGTCAATCAAAAGCCCCCACTCCACTCCACCTCCGTTATTGGCCTCTATGACTTGTTCATTAAGGAAGTATTTGGAAACATTTCAACAACAATACGTATGCCATACAGGGTGGGGTGGGGGGGGGGGGGGGGGGGGAACCAACCAACTCTGCTTTTAATATTTTGGTCAGAAAACACGTTCCTTTCATATCGACCGAGTACATTTAATTGACCCTCATCTTGGGGAAAAAAAAAAAAAAAAAAAAAAAAAACAAAACTCTCTCAAACCTGGGACTTAGCGAGTTTTTGCCAAGATGAGGGTCATATTATTAATCGATCGATATTTGAAGGACGAGTTGTTGGGTTTTTGTTTGTTTGTTTTTTTTTTTTTTTTTTTTGGTTTTTTTTTTTCCAAATTTTAAAACAAATTGTTTTTTGTTTTTTTCGTAGAATGCCAGTATAGCATCTCACGGCACTGGCTGCCCAGGTGAGGACGTAGCGAAAGCCTTTTTTATCGAGGTCGATGAGAAACGATAACCTCGAAAATGGGACATAACGTTAAAAGAAATAGGTTTATTATCTATCTCTCTCTCTCTCTATCTATCTCTCTCTCTCTATCTCTCTCTCTATCTATCTATCTCTCTCTCTCTAAACTATCCTCTCTATCTCTCTCTATCATCCCTCTCTCTCTCTCTTTCTTTCTTTTTTTCATCTCTTTCCCCTCTCCCTCCTCCCCCACCTCTCTCTCTGTCTCTCTTCTTTCTCTCTCTCTTCTCTTCTTCTCTCCCCTTTTCTTTTTCCTCTCCTCCCTTCTTTTTCTTTCTCTCTCTCTCTCTCTCTCTCTCTCGCGTGTTATTTGCAAGAAAGAGTATGGTCTCTTTCTCTCTCAAAGCGCGCGCGCGTGTTAATATATATATAATTATAATATATATAATATAAAATATATTATTAAATATATATATGTGTGTGTGTGTGTGTTGTGTGTGTGGGTGTGTGTGTATTTGTGTGTGTGAGTGCCCTTTATATTTATTCATTTATCTTAGTTTTTATCTTTTTCCCTTTGTGAATTTTTTAAGCTCATCTATCAGTCAGTTTGTTAATTTTTATGATGTAATTGCCTTTTTTTAGCTATGATTTATTTGTCCCTTTACTCAAACGATCATTGACAGGGGGGGGGGGGGGGGGGGGGGTTATGAAATTTGAATTAAAATGAATACTTTTTATTGAGGAGAGTATTTTTGTTTCCTTAACTTTGAAATAAAGAAAAAAACGTTTTCCCTGATTCTGAACATTTGACTGTTTAACTTCACTTGGAATCTCACAGAGACGATGTACGAAATATATATATTAAGTCGTCGATCTGTTTGGGTTTGTTTTTTTTCTTTCTAGTAATGTATTTGTTTTTATTGTTTTTTGTTGTTGGCCGAAGAAGGGGTTTGAGCCCGAAACGTTCCTTGGTTTATTTTATTGAAGCTGTTAAATTCATTTTTGTTATAATAATCTAAAATCTTGCATTTCTTACCAGTTTGTTTGTTGTTTTTTTTTTTTGTTTGTTTTTTTTTTTTTTTTGTTGTTTGTTTTTTTTTTTTTTTTTTTTGTTTGTTTTTTTTTTAAATCACTTTTTGTCATCTTGGTCACCACGACATAGAGTCTAGTATCCATTGTAGGCGGTGAGTCACGAATTAATGTCGAAATATAAAAATGAGATGAGTTGTTTGTTATTTGAAAACAGGATAGCCTGTATTGACTATCGATAATGCGTTAATCCATTTCTACCACTTAGCAATTACGTGCTTCACGTTAATCCTTTTTTTTTATCACGGGATTAAAAATACATTATCCACCGTCTCCAGGTCTTGGGACATTTCATGGTTTTAATGATGTCGATGGGGAAAGGGTTAATTAACGCCATTGGTTGATGGATCTCTTGTTTATTGATTTATTTATTTGTTGATTTTTATTCATGCCTCCAGTATTTTAGTTGTATTGTATTTTTATTCATTTAATAATGTATTAGTGTATGTATTTAAACATAATAATGTAAATTGATATTTTCTGTGTTGTTGTACTATAATAACAATGAATATAAGGATGATACTACAACAACAACAACACAACTACTTACTACTACTACTACTTACTACTACTACTACTACACTACTAACTACTACTGCTACTACTACTACTACTACTACTACTACTACTACTAATATTACTACTACTACTACTACTACTACTACTACTACTACTACTACTACTACTACTACTGCTGCTGCTGCTGCTGCTACTACTACTACTACTACTACTACTACTACTACTACTACTACTACTACTACTACTACTACTAACTACTACTACTAAAATAATAATAATAATAATAATAATAATAATAATAATTAATAATAATAATGATTATGATGATGATGATGATGATGATGATGATGATGATGATGATGATGATGATGATGAAGATAATGATGATGATGATAGAAGATAATGATATGATGTTATTCGCCTTAGTGTTATCCGTATTCAGTACGAAAATCTGACCAGATTTAAATTCTTTTCCGGTTTGTTTCGTTTCTTTTGGTTTGTCTGTATAGAAAATAGAATGTGTTTTAGCAATAGCCACACATAGAACAACGTCAAGGTAAATGATAATATTCAAGTATGGTAACATATTGCCACCTCTGAATACATCTGTCGCCCTTATATTAATTTGTATACGATATATTAATATAGTAATAATCGACTGAATCAGTATTTCGATATTATCGTTATGACATTTATTACACTTAGCTGTGGTTTAGTCTTGAATAATGCCACGTTTAAATTACTAGCGTTATAGTAGCACATTTTTTACATATTCTAGTCAATCTGTCTCGAATATGGGAAACCCAAATTAAGAGAGCATTGCGTTTAAAGTAAGGTTTTTTGAAACAAAAAAGGATCGACATTTGATTGAGTAAAGTTATCCGCCGGTTCACCCTTGTTTTTCACGATTACATCTTTCCCAATGTGAAATCAGAATCGATAAGAATGCTGCACGAAAACAAAGAACGAAGATCAATAAAAAGTTATTTGGCACAGTTTTGCAGATTTAGTAAACATTTCCATTATCTCCTACATTAAAATGAAATGAATATCTATACCACTGCCGCAAACACGCTTGTGTTTGTTTTACATTATTCCGTACATCACAGATGAAAGAGGCTGGAAATTGTCACGAAATTGATGTTTACATTCGTTTTGTGTACAGTTGACAGACTCTAAAAAAGCTATGGTTCGTGAGTTGATAATCTAGGCTTTAGCCTACGCTGAAACTCGAAAAGAACATGATGAAAATATGATTTAATGTCAGAAAAGCTAAAAAGGGGAAATAAACAACAATACACCACCCCTAGAGACCCGCTTTCCTCGACAAAGGATTGAACCTAAAATCCTCTGTTTGGGGGTGGATGTGCCTAAAGTAATTTGACTTTTGTTCATTGATGTTAATCTATTCTTTTTAAAAAATAGTTTGTGTTCGTTGAAAAAATTCATGAAAAAATCTCTCAATCTATTCTTTCTCTTTTTGGGTTAAAAGTTTAGATACTGGGGTTCAAAATTGTTCCATACAGCCCATATTAAATTGTTGCCAAAAGGGCACAGAATTACTGGCAATCTAAATTTATAAAACTGTGTTTTAACAGATGATATACGTGTAACTTACAGACGTTATTTTTTCTTAATTAAGGGTTATTCTTTCACCCGTTTACCCCAAACGAATATTCAGAAAATCTTTTGGGACATAAAGATAATGGTCATTTGACGTAAGGAATGGCCATCTGGGCCACCCTCTTGCCAGATTTATCTGTGCGTACCTACACACATTATTTACCAGACCGATTTTGATAGTCGATGGCTCAAGAGAGCCGTCTTGATCAATGTTTTTTCCACGATTCCGTAGTTATGATATTAAATACCAATATATTGGTGCCGTTGTAAAAGCCTTCATTTCTCCGCAATTTTTTCGGGTTCTCCACTGGTTTCATGTTTTAACCCTGTCCATGCCCAAAGGACAGGAACATTGTCAAATTCGTTGCGATACGACCAACATTTTTTCTTATTCAAATTTCTCTTGTAAAATCAAAAAATTTAAAGAAAACGATCAGATGTTGTAGAGTTTGTTTGCTATCTATAGAAATTTTGTATCGCAATAAATTACTGCTATTGTGTTCGAGTGATAAAAAAAATATATTTTGTGTTAGATAGTTGGGTGGAAAATTTGGGGGAAATCCTGAACATGGCTGGTAAGGAGAGAGTTCAGTTTTAACTAGTTCTTTGTGAATAGAAATGCCAAAATATATTCATAATAAAAAGTCTTGTGGAATTATAATACCTTCGTTCAGAAAAAAGAGGAAAAATCCAGAATATAGTTTGAGATTTTGAAATGTTTTTCGTCATTGCTTGGACACTCGCTCCCTGTTCTTATGCCGCATAGGCATGTTTCTTGCCCCGGGTTCCAGACTCTGCCAATGGCCACCCTTTATAAAATAATGAGCGTATACCAGACAACGTGATATCGAACCCCGGAAAATCAGAACGG
>NW_027624976.1:0-7560 GCF_034508935.2 Berghia stephanieae
ATTAAAAGAATAGGCCTGTTGGGTGAAATTACTTTTTTTAAATTTCAAACGAGAGAAAAACCTGGAGTTTGAGAAAAAGAGAAAATTTTCCAAGGAAAATACTATGCACACTCAGGCTGGAATCAAACCCCCAGGAAACCAAAACCCCAAAAGGCCCGAGTGTATTCCATAGACCACTACCCCGCAGGATTTAAACTGAACAATGAGTGCAAAAAAAAAAGTGTTGAATGTAAAACTACCTTTATTTTTATTTTTTTTTTAAGAGTTTTGGCCTCGCAACACATTTAGGTTTTTACAGCGCCGAAAAAAAAGGAAGAAAATGGGATTGTAAAAAGTTCGAGTTCTAGAATTACAAAAAAAGCACCCAAGGAAATAAGACAAAGGGAACGGGGGGAAAAAATAGAGACCCAGATGTAGATTCCAAAAGCTTTCCCCAAGTACTTTTTTTTGAGATCAACTATAAGTCTCATCCGGACAAAAGCACAAGACCCAACAAAGAGGAAACATTAAAATGTTTACATTATACATTCAAAATAAAAACAAAATATTACACAACAAGAGATGATTTACAAGGAAAACCTCATAAAATCTCTCAAAACAATAACAGCATTTATTTTCCCCTCCCAGCCAGGATCTGACCGGGGCCCCAGTACAAAACCAATAATCTCATTCCAAGACAAAGACAGAAAGCATGCTGGAAAACGATATAAGAAGGTAGAAGAACAGAAAGTGCCTCATTTTCCCCATAGGGAGGTCAAAAAAACCCCCCCATTTTACCTTTGAAAATAAGTGAAAACCTTTTTTGGTTTGCTAGAAAAATCCCCCCTTCATGCTAGGGGGAATGGTCCCGGTAAATCAAAAGTTACGTTCCCAAAAACCAAGTTCTTTGAATGCATTAGTGGCTCTCCCAAATTGCATTTTCTGTGAAAAAATAAGAAGAAATTTTTAATATATATATATATTAAAATATATATTATATATAATTTAATAAAAAATACAAAATTGTCACTCCATTTTTTTGTGGCCCAAACGTTCTTTTTCTGTGTCTTTTTACACCCCCTCGTCGGCCCGAAAATCCTTAATAATGTATTATAAAACTTTTCAAGTATAATTTGATCTTTTTACAAATTGTTTCAAGCATTAATAATAAAGGGGCGTCTGACTATAAATGTGTAAATGGAAAAGGATGATTTTGGGGGGAAAAAAATGAAAAAACAGTGCAGCTTATTCAAAAAAAGCTCAACATGTGATTTCAGATCATCTACTATTCCACCAAAAAATTAGGATTGTAAAAATCCTCTTTGTTCACAAGAGTAGTGGAGGGGTTGGATTTAAGCTATTAAAAAAAAAATCTTTTACCATAACAGTGCTTGCCCTTAAATTTGGGACCCCCCCCTCGAATCATTTGCAGAAGCAGCAGTGGCAGAAAATTATTAAAGGAGTAGTAACTGGTAGGGGTTTTTAGTATATTATGTGGTAATTTTAGTAGTAGTGTAGTAGAGTTAGAGTAGTAGAGTGTAGTAGATGGTATAGTAGTATAGTAGTAGGTAGAAGTAGTAGAAGTAGGTGTGTTTTAGTCAAATAGTGGGGTGAAGAAAATAGTAGTAGTTCAACCCCAGAATAAAATAAAAAAATTCCCCCTTTTTTTTTCTGTAAACGCAACGGAGAAAGTTTGTAGTATTTGTAGAGTAGTAGTAAAAGTAGTAGTAGTTAGAAAAAAAAAAGTAGTAGTAAATAGCCCCAAATCCTCTTGGTGGTAGAAGAAAATAGTAAGTTCAAGCCAAATCAAAATAAAAAAAATTGCCCTTTTTTCTGTCAACCAAGGGTTTTTAAATAGAAAAAATAGTATAGTAGTGTAGTAGGTAGTAGTAAGTAGTAGGTAAGTAGTAGTATTTTAGATTTTAATTTAGCCAATACCTACTTTGGGGAAACATAAATTTTCCCCTACATTATAGATTACTTTTAAAAAACCTCATTTTCGCACCACTGATCTTCCAAGGTAAGTTTGTAATCCCCGGGGGCAAAACTTCATTTCCTTTCTTAAGAAGAGCCCCATGGAAAAACTTAAAAATTTGTTTGGGGGGATCCGGTTTGTTAAAATTCTGGTAGACATGCATAAAAAAAAGTCAGTAATTGAATTCTTTTTTGAAAAAACATGTCTCTAAAAAATTTTTAAAAGAACAACAAACCCCAACTTTTTTTAAGAAGGGGGGGGGGGGGGGGGGGGGGGGGGGGGGGGGGGGGGGGGGGGGGGGGGGGGGGGGGGGGGGGGGGGGGGGCTGTGGTATACTACAAAAAATCAATTTAATTTTATTTGCTTGTTTTTATAAATAAATGTTGTTTTTGTTTAAAAAAATTAGATGCTCAAATCCTTCCAAAAAAATTTTTTCTTTTTTTTTTTTCCATCGGGTGGGACTTTAAAAAAAAATTTGTCCCCTTTTTTGGCTATATCGGGTCCTGAATTTAAGGATAAATACAAAAAAAAAAGTCCTAACTAAAAAATAAAAACAGCAATTTTAAATTCTTTTGAAGGTGAAAATTTTACATCATTAAACATTTACCCAAAATTACGGAAAAATTCTGGCTTTCCCTTTTTTGAGATCTACTTAAAAAATATTTAGAAAAGTTAGTAAAAAAAAAAGACTTTTTTAAAAAAAAAAAAAAAAATACATTTCACGCCTAAAAAAAAGAATAGATAATATTTTGTGCTTAACCTTATATTTTATGAAATTTTAAAAAATGTGATGGATAGAAACGAAAATAAGGAAAAACTTTTTGTTTTTGTTTTTAAGAGGTTTTCCAAAGATCCCAAGGATTGCTATGTTCAATACTGAAAAAAATGGTCGCAAGGGGTCCAGTTGGGGACTTTAAAAATTTTATATATTTGATTTCCCCCTTACCTTAATCAATGGTATTTTAAAGATTTTTAGACACCTTTATGAGTTTTGAAACCTAAAAAAATGGATCACCCAAAAAAAAAAAAAACGATTTTATTTGTTTTTTTATCTGAACTAAATGGAGCAGCAATGGAACCGCAAATCCCCCAATTATCAGGCCAAAAACTGTACTTGATTTTTGTTTTTAAAAAAAAAAAAAAAAAAGACTTTCAAGGGGAAAAAAAAGTGAAACATCCCAAAGTAATTGCATGATTTCACAAATTTGATTAAACAAATCCAAAAAAAGGTAAATATTTATAGTGTTTTTAAAAGCTTATATATAAAAATTATTTAAGTCATATTATCACAATTGACGGGCAGCAAGGGGAAAATTTTTATATTTTTTATACCATAATGTGTTACAACAAAGGCATGTGGTAATTAAAATAAAAAAAAATGATGAATTGTAAAAAAAAAATTAAAAATAACAACAACAAAAAAGGAACAAAGTTTAATTGCGATGCAAAAGGGGGCCAAATGTAAGCAAAAGTAATTCAAAATCTTTGAGATATTTAAAAAATTGCAAAAGCCCTTGTGACGTATTTCCCCCCCCCAAAAAAACCCATTTCAGTTTTATTGCTTTTCGTTGAAAAAAGTGATATTCAATGTTTGTTGGTTTTTTTGATATTTTTTTTTTGGAACCTACCTCCACATTACCCCAGAGTTTTTGAGTAGGTTGAGGGAACTTTAAATGGGAATGTGTGTTTGCTTTGAGTAGCTTGTCTCTCCCTTTTTGGCATGAAGAAATCAATGTCTAAAAAAAAGGAAAAAACAACAGTATTTGTTTTCGTTAGAAATTAAATATTCGAAAAAAATTTGGGTTAATTTAGATCTTCAGGCAGGGCCATCCCCGATGTTTAAATCAGTGAAATCTCTGCTTTCAGAAATTTTTTTTTTTAAAAAAACCTAAGAAGAAAGAAAAGAAGAAGAAAAGAAAAAAAGAAAGAAGAAGAAAAGAAAAAAAAGAGAAGGACGAAGAAAAAAGAAAAGAAAAGAAGAAGAAGAATAGAAGGAAAAAGAAGAAGAAAGAAAAAAGAAGAAGAAGAAATAGAAGAACCGATTCGAAAATTAAATATTTTTTCTATTTTTTAAACTAGAAAAAAAAAAATGGGGAAAAAAATTTTAGAAAAAATTTGAAAAAAAAAAATAATTTTCCCCCAAAAATTTAAAAAACTAATTTGTTTTTTTTAACCCCCTTAAATGAATTCTTTCTTTTCCCGATTTGTTTTTAGAAAAGCCATTTTTTCAAAACTTCTCCGGGACAAGAAGGGGAAAAATTTTGGCCGGTTTTCACAAAAAAGGAAAAAAAATGAAAAAATTCCCCCCTGATTTTTCCCCCTTTGGGCATTTCGGGTTTACCCCCTGAGAAAAGTTTACTCTACAGACAATTTTTGACGTCTACCGGAAATAAAAAGATATAAATGTAAAACTTTACTATATTTTAATTGGTTTTCAAGCTTATTCCCTTTGCCCATTATTCAGCCCATAAAACTTCATTTTTAGGATGAAGCAAAAAAAAGTTTATGAATTTTTTAAAAAAAGATTCT
This sequence comes from Berghia stephanieae, assembly GCF_034508935.2. Lineage (NCBI taxonomy): Eukaryota > Metazoa > Mollusca > Gastropoda > Nudibranchia > Aeolidiidae > Berghia > Berghia stephanieae. The sequence continues at coordinate 4,484 of NW_027624976.1, forward strand.
TTTCGAACCAGAACATCAAAATTTATAAAAAAAAAATTTTTTTTTGAATAAAAAAAACGATTTTTCTTCCCCTTGCTTGTTTTTTAAAAATTAAACTTCCCCAGTCCCCTTTAAAATCGGGACCAACAGTCCCCCCTTGGACACAATAACCGGCATAAATAACCTGAGAAAATTTTGTAGACAGACAAAAAATAATTTATATTGGGGTAAAAATTTGTTTATTCTTATAAACCCGGTTAAATTTTTGTATAGGAATTTTCTCAACATTTTTAATTAACACCATTTTTCGTAATTTTCAAATAAAAAAAAATTTTGTTTGAGTTTATGTGTAGATTTCCCCCATGACTTCAAGATTTTTTTGCGGCTTGTGGTCTTGTGGTAGACACTCGCTTTTGGATCGAAAAGGGCCCGGGGGTTGAGATCGCTCGGCGAATAGTTGAGTCCCCTTTAGAAAGGCTCTTTACTCACCCTTCCTCACTGTCTCGGTTGTAAAAAAAAATTACCCGGCTGTTAAAGCTTTTCTCTGTCAGGGAAAAAAAAAATAAAAGTAATATTGCCTAAAAAGGCGTATGCCCCCGTCCCCACATGTTAAATGTTTACTGTTGGGGGGGATCCCCCTTTTAAAGCGGCTTTTGAGCAATTTTAGGGGGTAAGCTCTATATAAAAAACTCCAAATTTTAAAGCTCCATTTAAGATTGAATCTTTTTTCATTATCTCGGTTAGAGAATGGTCATTTTTTTCAAAACCAAAAAAAAGGGAAAAAAAAAAATTTGAAAAAACAATGCTGTAACAAGTTTTATTTAAAAAAATTTGTAAAAAATCACTTCTATTTATTCTCACACTGTAGCAATGAGCTCAGCTGTGAGGTGTTCATTTTTGTACAAAACCAAAACAATGTTTTGGATCTAGTCTTTTGGGAAAAGAGTGAGAAACTGTTCCCCAGATTGCGTCCTGGAAGGCAGGTTTTTTCTCACAAAAGCTCCATTCAATCCCAAAGGGTTGATGGGTACCTGGGATGGGTAGGTTTGGTGTTAGTATTTTTAAAAAAATGCCAGCAGGGATTTTGTTTAAAAGAAATTTGGATTAAAAATTCGGTTGGGAAAAATTGGAAAAACATCTTAAATTTTCATATTCACTATTTCTTTCTTCTGTGGATCAAAAAATTTTAGCATTTATTTTTTTTTTTGAAAAATTGTAAACATCATAAATATACGTGCATTTTAAAACCTATGCTCAAAAAAACCCTCAAATCAATAAATAAATCATTTTTTAATAAAATAATGGCTAACTTTACCATGTTGTTTTTTTATTTGGGGCCCTTTCTTGAAAAAATTTAAAAGGGAGAGGAACCCCGATGAAACATTCCAGGAGTAGCAAACATACCCTTGGCCAGGGTTTCAATGTATGCTCTATTTCAAAAAGCCCGAAAAAAAAAAAATTACAAAAGACTAAAATATGCATGTTTGTATTTATTTATTTTGTATTTTGTTACCCGGAGGAAAAGGGGGTTCAAACCCACTCCCCAGCTGTTGGGCTTTGAACAAGTCATCTCAACCCTTAACAGAAAGGGGCCGATTCAGTGTGGAGGAAAATGGGAAAGAGAAATGTGGGACAGGGAAACCCAAGAGGAGGAAAACATCAAAAAAGATCCAACCCTAAAAGAGTACTGCATTCCAATGCCAGGAAATACGGGTTTTTCCTAAAAAATCGCCCTTAAATGGACATGGCAAACTGCATCAAATATTGCAGAGGAAAAACTGGGGAACATGATACCGCCGGAAATGTCAGGCGCCCCGAAAACCAGCGAAAATCTTCCCCCACGTCCAAAAAATAAACTTGAAGATGGAATTAAAAAACCGTCCTTAGGGGAGAAAAATTCAAGGGGGGTTGACAAAAAGGTTTGGAGGTTTTTCCAATGCTACATACTTACTATAAAACTCTAATATGGGGTTTGTCTTACGGAACACAGAGTGGTTTTTATTCCCCCTTCCCCCTTTTGATTTTTCCTCTTGGGAAAGGAATCCTGCCGGGTTGGGACAAAACAAAATTAACCACACCAAGACAAATACAAGTGCAACCTGGGAAAGGAAATTAGGGGGATGGAAGACACAGAAAACAGTGAGGCCACCCCAATTTTTTGACAAAAAAGGAATGATGTCGAGTAAAAAAAGATAATGGTAGCAGACAGAAAGTTTTGGAAAACTAAAAACCATTTAGTTTTTTTTTACATTGAATAAAGGCACAAAACGCTTCTTTGAGATTTTGCAGGGTTTTTATTTAAAAACCATTCTTACTTTTTTTTCTTTCAATTTCTAAATATTGCCCCAAGTTTTTAAAACTATAAGCAAAGACCAATTTGTTTTTTGTTGTTAAATCAAATAAAATGGAGTTAAGTAATTAAAACATTATTTGATAATATTTTTCAAAAATTAATTTGTATTTTATCATGAAATTTTTTATTCTTATATAATACATATTTTGTAGGTCAAATATATTTGTAGATACGAACCCCTTTGAAATATCTATTTCCAAAATGACAAAAACCCGCCCCTAAAAAAAATAAAGGGGGATTTTTTTTTTAAATGGAAAAAAAGTACAGCTTGTAAAAATTTATCCCCTCCTCAGTGCGTTTTTTCAATATTAAAAAAAGGATGAAATTTTGTAATGTCTATGAATTTTAGAAAAAAAAAAAAGCTTATTTTTTATATTTAATTAGATTATCCCTTATTTTTTTTTTAATTTTTTTTTTTATTTTTTTTATTTTAATTTTGGTTTTTTGTTTTTTTTGTTTTGGTTTTTTTTATTATTGTATTATTATTATTATATTAAAATGTTATTTTTTAAATTTTTATTTTACCAAATTTTTCCTTATTTTAATTTTTTTAAAATTTCTTTTTTTTTTCATCATCCCCTCTTCATTTTGTTTTTCAAATTATTTTAAATGTCGAGTTTTTTAATATTTTTGAAGTCAAACATGTTGGTTGAACAAAGGCTCTTTGATCTTTTGACTGGTCCAAGTAATGTACAACTTGTTTAAATATTTTGCCTAGAAAATAAATTGTAAAAATTATAAAAAT
>NW_027624977.1:0-7563 GCF_034508935.2 Berghia stephanieae
CAACAACAAAAACCAAACTCATGTAACACACAGTCCTGACGATGGCTGAAAAGGCCTGAAACATCGAGTAGACAGACTCCAACATTGTGGTAAATATTAAAATAAAAATTTTCGCTCCATTGCTACATTCGAGCACTATTCTTACCATACATGCATCCAACACGATTCAATATCTATCTATCAAATCATCTATCTATCTATCCTATCTATTTATCTATTATCATCTATCTATCTATCTATCTATCTCTCTTCATTCTTTCTATCTATTTATCAAAACATCCAAAATTCTGTTTATTTGTGGATCTAATCTATCACCTATTTACTTTATCCAACATTCTTTCCCCAAAACTATTACTCACGCATAAATAAACTACATAATATTTCGCAGTCAAATACATACACATGCACACACACACACAAAACACATACACACACACACCACACATACAAAGAGCAAAGAACAAATGACAAATTATACAATTATTACAAACGCATAACTGATTCATGACATCTTTTAAAAACATTACATATTATATATTAATACGGTTATCAAAATTATGCCATGTAAGGCTAATCAGCTCATAATTATTGTTTCTTTACCAGTATAACTGAATAAAGGGTCTCCGCAAAAATTCGTGGTTAAAAATTTGGCCAGAAATATCGTCCCTTCAAGTACCCAAATCGATTTAAATACCTCAATTCGCAAACACTCCTCAAACCGGTACTTGGGCGCGAAGTCCCGGTTTGAGAGGTTTTTTTTTGCCAAAACGACGGCCGTTTAAATCGATCAATATTGAAATACATTTTTGCTGGCCAAATTTTTAAATACGATTTTTTTCCAGAAAACGGCGGGAATCGGGTTTTAAGAATAGGAGGGGAAAATGTGCGACACTGGGAATTAACAAGTATTGGAAGAGCGAGAGGAGGGAGGAAAAGGAAGGAAGGGAGGGGGGGGGGGGTTGGCGTAGAGCATTATATAATGCAACACAACAAAAACAAATGAAAAAGATTTATCTAGAACAAGAGAAAGCACTTTCAAAACCCGGGTTTTCTTGTATTTGAAGTGCGTGTATCTGTTTTCGTGTTTTATCTTGACAATAATTTCATTTTTTTAACCTGTTCATTTTTATTTTTATATCCTTGACAACTCGAAACAGTTATTCATAATTTATGAGTAGAGCTTAGAGAGCGTGAGTAATAAACAGAGAGGGAAAAGAGAGAGAGAAGAGAGAGAGAGAGAGAGAGAAGAGGGGGAGAGGGGAAGAAAAGAGATAGAAAGAGAAAGAGAGAGAGAGAGAAAGAGAGATAGAAAGAGAAGAGAGAGACAGAGAGAGAGAGAAGAGTGTGTGTTGTGTGTGTGTTGTGTGTGTGTGGGGTGGTGGGGACGATACGGTTTAAAGCTTGTAACTGTAACTTTTAAAAAAACTTTAAAAATAAGGTACCCAATAAAATGGAGAGAAAGATAAAGTGAGTAACTGGGACTCATAAATATATAAGGAACAACACAAAACAAACAACGTTCGGCCTTGGAACTTCTTCAAGTAAACACGAAATATGTTATGTATTAGATTGTCATAATAGTTAAAACATTTATATGTAGAAATGTGTTTATGTGTTTGTTGTGTGTGTGTGTGTTGTGTATTTTGTGTGCGTGTAGGGGGAAAGAAAACAGAGAGAGAGAGAAAGAGAGAGAGAGAGATAGAGAGAGATATTGATACTTAGCTTCCTTTTTATAAAATCGATTCTTTTATAATATTATATCCCAATATTTTCCCAATTGATTGATAACCCCCCCCCCCTCTCTCTCTCTCTCTCCTCTCTCTTCATCTCCTCTCTATCTATCTACTATCTATCTATCTATCCTCTTCCTCTCTCATCTTTCTCCTCTCCCTCCTCTCTTCTCTCTTTCTCTCTCTCTCTCTCTCTCTCTCCTCCCCTCTCTCTCCTCCCTTTCTCATATATATATATATATTATATATATATATATATATATATATATATATATAATATAACGAATAAACAAAAAGAAAACACACAGCAAGAAAAAAATCACCCAACTTTGTCTGACTTTCATTAATAATTTTTTGGAAAAACCGATCGCTAAAATATAATGGTAAAAAAGAGCAGTCACTCTCCTTACAAGCAAAGAGATCCAAATGAGTCAATCTTTTTGAAGTGTTAGACCAAACACGGCTTTCTGAAGAAATCAATAATTTAATTGTAAAATAAGTGTGTTTGCTGATGATGAAATACAAAGAGCTGCAACCCCCCTTCAAAACAAAATAATATAATAAATACCCCAAGAAAACATTTTGAAATCACGTGACCCCTTCGATGTGAAAACCTCTTTCATAGACAAAGGGCTTTCATAGATTTTGATTTTGTAATGAGCCTATTTTTAGTGCGCCACTTAACACTACGAGCTTGCGAGTGAGTAGTTAGTGTTGATGACCAAAAAAAGTAACGAATTTAATGAATCCGTAGCTATGAAAAATACCTTTATTTCATCCTTGATAGATGCGCCTAAATCATAAAAAATTGAGCTTTTATATACGCAATATCCACTAAAAGTGCTCAAAGCGCTTTACAAAGGACCCTGGCCAACGCAACATGCAACGTGTAAGACGGACATGACGCCTGTTAGGCGATATTACAAATTTTTCGGACAGAGAAAAACGCGTCAATGGCCAGGTACTCATTTAACACCTGAGTACGGTGAAGAATGTAGTAAACACCTTTTTCCCAAAGAACTCAACTATGCGCCGGCGCGGGGCTCGAACCCAGGACCTTCCGACCGAAAGCGAGTGGCATACCACTAGACCACATAGCCGCACATGAGTCAATAAAATAGAGGAGGAAAAATACTTAAAAGAATGAATGTGATCATAAAAAAGGGGGACATCACAAAATAAACAACCCCCCCCCCCCCTCCCTCTCCGTTTGAGTAAAATTTTTCAAATATTTCGTAACCAATTATGTTGTAAAAGGCTTCATTTTGTAATTAATTTAAGTAAATCCACCTGTGGAGAATAAGATAAAGGGAATAAATCAACTGATGAATGAACGACCCCAATCTAAACGAAGTTTCGGGCCTTTGTGGTCGTTACAGAAAATATTTGCCTTCATCTCCACATTCCAGGAAGTCCCGATCACTGGAATTCGCCATCATTCGTTGGGGTTTGTATTTTGTATTCATTTCGCACCGACGTATAGTCCATTTTTCAGGTCTGATAACCCAATTCCTTAATGGGCTCATTGGTGTAATGGAAATCCCAAATATTGACGCTAGACATACAAGAGATCTATCTTTCTCCAAGATTTTAATACGACACACACAGATAAATATACCTTTTCATTCTTCTTGGCCACATTTTCTTAAACTTCAAATACTACAAATCAAAATGGGCCTCCAATTCTTAAACCTGGAACTTCTTTGAATCAGTAACAATTCCTATTTCAAGTCTTTTAATCATTTAAGACTTTTAGACAAAAGGATGTCACCGTAATTTATCGAGTATTAAATTGATGTATTAAAAAAATGGTCTAAAATGAAAAAGACATTTTGCCTTGTAACAGCCCGAAGAGTCTGAGAGCCCAACCAATAAATTACAGCAGGACTAAGGGAAATAATAATTAAATTTTTGCGCATAACTTGACCAATAATCTGACTAAATCGCCATTAATAAACGGCCAGGTTTTAAACTCAGACCAAAAACACTGGCCATAAAAAAAACAATCAAATAGACTAAAGTAGTAGATATAGTAGTAGTGTAGTAGTAGTAGTAGTAGTAGTAGTAGTATTAGTAGTATTGTAGTAGTAGTAGTATTATATAGTATAGTAGTAGTAGTAGTAGTGTTGTATAGTAGTAGTAATGTAGTAGTATTAGAGTAGTAGTAGTAGTAGTAGTAGTAGTTGTAGTAGTATAGTATAGTAGTGTAGTAGTAGTATTAGTAGTAGTAGTAGTAGTAGTATATGTAGTATAGTATAGTTGTTAGTAGTAGTTAGTTTGTAGTAGTAGTATGTAGTAGTAGTAGTAGTAGTAGTAGTAGTAGTAGTAAGTAGTAGTAGTAGTAGTAGTAGTAGTAGTAGTAGTATAGTATAGTAAGTTTTTATAGTAGTAGTGTATTAGTAAGTAGTAGTAGTAGTAGTATGTAGTAGTAGTAGTAGTAGTAGTAGTAGTAGTAGTAGTAGTAGTATAGTAGTAGTAGTAGTAGTATATAGTGTAGTAGATAGATAGTCTTTGTAGTGTAGTAGTAGTTTGTATATCGTAAATATAGTAGAAAATAGTAGTAGTAGAATAGAGTAGTAGTAGGTAGTAGTAGTAGTAGTATAGTCCTTCGGAGCCATTAGCCCATGGAGCCGGAGTTTTTACCGTTTCTGTAGCGTGAAACGGAAATTTGGCTTGCTAAAACAAGTAAGTAAGTAAGTATAAGATAAGGGTCATAATTCCTATGTGATTTTTTTGTTCTTGTTTTGTTTTTTTTCAAGTCCGTCAAACCCGGGACTCCTTAATGAAAATTTTCTCATCCATAATCCATTGGCTTCCTGAGTCATGTAATCAGTGATGGAGGACACAAGACTACGTTGTGACAACAACCGAAAATGATGGGAAATGGAATTGGATTGAGGAATTAAAAGACAAAGAGACAAAGACGCCTTTTTTGACTGACGGGGCAGTTGGAGGCGGGACGGGATGACGTCATACCCTTACAAAAGCCTTTTTTATTTTATTTTTTTTTTGTTCAGAAAACGTTCGTTTCATAATATACTGATCGACTAAAATGCCCGCCCCTCAACTGACAAGCATTTTTAAAAACCCGAGACTAATAGTGAATGTTTGGTTGTTTTTTCGTGTCTGCCCGATGGAAGTTAAAAATAGATTTATTATTACGTATTTACAAAGAAAAGAAATTTTACTCACAAAAAAACATCAACATCTCATCATCGTCTTTATCATCATCATCTTTATTATCATCATCATCATCAGAACATCATCATCATTATCATAAATCAGCATCATCATCTTTAAACCATCATCATCATCATCATCATCATCAGATCATCATCATCATCCTCATTATAAACATTATCATCATCATCATTATCACCCACAGCATCATCATCATTACCATCATCATAAATCATCATCAACAACATGATCATCATCATCATCAATCGTCACCACCACCACCACCGCCACAACTCGATTCCCGACTGCTTCTAATGAAGTCTCGGGTTTAAAATGCTTGTCCGGTTGATAGTCGAAAGTGTCGGCCAAAAAATAAAATGGCGTTTTGTCGGTGTTATGGTCATTGTGAGATGGTGATAGGATGGTGACAAAAAGAATGATACTGTAATCACTGTGATGTCTGCCTGCTGTCAGGGAAACCACCACATTGGTGCGGTGGGGTGTGGTGGGGGTGATCTCGGTGGTGAGGGTGGTGTTGGTGATGTTGGTGGTAAATGGGGGTGGGGGTTGTGGTGGTGGTATGATGATGTTGTGGTGGTGGTGGTAGATGAGGATTGTGGGTGGTGATGATGAAGTTGTGGGGTAGTGGTGGTGATGATGTTGTGGTGGTGGTGGTGGTGGTGGTGGTAATGATGATTTTGGGGGTGGTGGGGGTAGCGGTGGTGATGATGTTGTGGTGGGGGTGCAGACGAACAAGTTTTTATTTTGCATTTTATTTATTTGTTTTCCACTTTAATTTGTGTATTTTTTGTGCCGACGAAGGGTTTTGTACCCGAAACGTCCATTGTCTGTTTGTTCCCATACGAAGCCTATATCCTTTTCACTTTTCTTAGTATTTTCAAGATCCCCCGGCTTCAGGCAGCCCCTATCCTTTTCTACATTCACAATTACAGGGTAGAGGTTATCCTAAATTAAAACGATTTAATTCTTCTTCAGTCCAAGACATCTATGATTTGAAATGATACCCCAAATGACTTGGCAAGATGAGCAGATGTCGTCAGGAGACAAGAAAGAAAGGGAGAAGTGAGTGTGGGAGAGAACTAGAGATAGAAAAGGGAGAGGGAGAGAGAAAAGAGAGAGAGAGAGAGAGAGAGAGAAGAAGGGAGCGAAAACAGAGAGAGAGAGAATAGAGGGTGATAAGAGAGAGAGAGAGAGAAAAAAGAAGAGAGAGAAATAGAGAAAAGAGAGAGAAACAAGGGAAAGAGAGAGAGAGAGAGAGAGAGAGAGAGAGAGAGAGAAAATGAACACTGATTTGACAGACAAGCAACAGATACAGAGACAAAGGGAAAGGGAGAAAAAGGGAGGGGAGAGAGAGAGAGAGAAAAGAAGAGAGAGAGTGATGACATAATGTTTGACAATATGAGCAATTTTCAAGCATCACATCTTGACCTCAGTTGAGAAAAAAAGTAATCTTGAGATCAAAGGACATGTGAAAAAGAGGGTGATTACCGTAAATACATTTAATAGCACGTTTGAAGGGTAGGACACCCCAAACGGGATTTCAAGGTATTGACCTAACAATTGAAACAATACTCTTCAAACAGTCGTAGCGGTCACTTCCTTCCCTAATGACGCATGTAACTTAGTAGCACTTGGGTCTAAACTAACGGGAAAAATGGCGGACGCCCGTATGAAATATTTATCCGGCCAGCATAAAAGCGTATCCAGAGGGAAAAACACATAAATTTGATCATGTTTGACTTTTACAAATTCCCGATCACAAGGCATAAAGAAAAGTTCTAGCCAGCATGAAAAATTTTAAAAATAATGCTTTTCTTTGTTTAGAACCAAAATGGCCGCCGTTGCCGCGCGGCGTGACATCAGACTATTAATCGATTGAAAGAGAAGTTACTTTACCAGAGCTCCAACGTAAAATTTCGGGGATTCGTAAATTACCAATGGAAAAAAGACAAGTCTCTATAAATGGCTTAACCCTCTATCTCCTTACCAGCCATTTTCAGGATATTCCCCAAAACTTCCCCCCCCAACTAACATCACTTAAACACAAAGCAGTAAGTTTCTTGCGATACATAATATCTTTAGCAAAACATGCTCTACAAACACACTGTGTTCATTTTCTTTAAGTTTTATATGTACAAGAGAAATTTGAAAAAAGAAAAATATAGTTGTATCGGGAACAATGTGATGATTTTCCTATAGTTGGTAAGGGAGGGTTAACAAGTTAGTAATTTGTCCACACATCGATTTAGAAATGCTCCAAAGTCCTAATTATAGATGCCTGGAACCAAAGTTTCCTGTTCAGTTTGATTTAATGAGACCCAAACCGTAGACCATCGTTCACATGTAGCCTGAAAACTAGAACCCTCTGAGACTGGCAGTTTGGGCGTCATTTTTAGGTTTGTGTAGCGTCTAGTGAGTTTTCGTCAGTATGCTCATTGGAAAAAAGTGATTTCATTTGATGAACTATTGAATACTCAATTTGTTTTTTCTTTTGTGACCAAAGACTTGCATTTTGACTCATTTTTTGGTCATGTCAGCTAAAACTTTACGAAGGCCACGGGCAAAGACACATTTGCAGTTCTTTAAAAAGAAGCCAAAAAAAAAAACGTATTTCAATATACAGGTTTGCTCT